>NC_136418.1:139061872-139339372 GCF_052625555.1 Lactuca saligna
TGACATATTGGAAATTAGAATAAAAACCTTCATAGGACGGCTTCAATTGATATCCATTAACCTTGAAAACTTTCCCCATGTCGACACTTTTTAATTTCCACGCCTCCATTGGGACTCTTTTCTTATATTTGACTTTCTTTTTACGGGAGAACTATACCGGACTTAGACCTTTGATAATAGAAATCATCCAACCACATTCTTTCTTGTACTTGTTCATTATGGTGACCAACTCTTCCCTCTTTAACATAGTGGTTGAGTAGGTGACCGGCTGGGCGTTATCTTTCTCGGGATACGTATCCTTTGAAGGGCCTGATAGATTTATCATTTCTAGCTCTTGTGGTTGTTCTACCGCTGGAGTTAGTTTCTAAATGGTAGTGGGAGACTTAACCTCTCTTTCATTAACCCCTATCACTTACTTTATAGTTTCATTGTCAACTTTCTCAATTTCCTCTTCCGCCTTGACAACCTCTTCTACTTCTACTTGTAACATCGTGAAAATTTACAACCAATTTAAACTTTTCAAAAACACCTTATATTCATTAAGTTATTACAAAAAGGTTTTAAATTCTTTTATTATCAGAGTATCCCAGAACATCAACATAAAACTGAGGAGCGGTACGATCACGCCTTCGCTTTACCACGGTCTCCTGAAGTACCTGAAACAATACACTGAAACAGTAAGCCCGAAAGCTTAGTGAGTTACCCCCAAAATACCAACCACAATACCATACACATATCATATCATATCATAAACAGAACAGCCATGCATATCGAGTCTACAGTATGACTGGTCCACCCGCACCGGGCATTCTGTCCACCTGGTCCACTCTCTGAGTCTACAATATGATTGGTCCGCCGGCACCAGGCCTTCAGTCTGTCTAGTCCACTCTCTGAGCCTCGACACGTCTGGTCTGCCCTCTTGGGGCCTTCAACCCATCCGGACCGCTCGTCGGGCCTTCGATCTAACCGTTCCGCCCTGGGTATGTTGGCGTACAGCACAAATCAGGACCCGCCTCAACCCAACCCCAGTCCAACAACCATGTGCACATAAACATATAATCATATAGAAATTCATAACTAATCAACCGATGTAGCAGATCACATAACATAGCAACATCCTAACTAGGATACCGACCTAACCGGTCACTAAAATAGCATCATCCTATATACCAGGATACCGACCTTAACCAGGTCTTTAACATATACCATCCTAACAACCAGTATGCAGACATAGCAAATAAAGAACATAACAAACAACTACCCGGATTCCCATTCGATAAAGGGATAGCCTTGGTGCCTTACACCCTGTCGATATAGTGAGGATAACTCACCTGCAACTGCCGACTTGAAGAAATAAGACCACGTTGCTCTGACCACCAGCACGAACTCCACCACTGATCATTACCAAATAACCAAAACAAATAAACACAAATAATTACCAAAATACCCTTGGAAGTCAAACTGGTCAACCCTTGGTCCAAGTCAAAGTCCTCAGTCAAAGACAACCTTCCTGGTTGACCCTACTCACTAAGTCAACTCGTTGACTCGTCGAGTTCCTATGCTCAGAAACTCCCATGCCACGACTCAACTCGCCAAGTTTCCCCAAGACTCGTCGAGTCTAACAAGCTCTGAGTCCCTTCTTGATCAACTTACCGAGTCATCCCTTAACTCACCGATTCATAGCTCAACCAGAAAAGGTTAGGACTTCATGACCAGACTTGCCGAGTCCAAGCATAGTCTCGCCGAGTCCAAGGCAATATTCAACAGACTCGCCGAGTTGTTCTTCCAACTTGTCGAGTCCATGCACATAATCACACAACTCGTCGAGCACACTCATGTGACTCGCCAAGTCTCTTCAGTTCTAATTCCATACAAAGGCTTTTTAACCCATGGAGGGACTCCAATCCATAGATCCACTCTTCTACAGCCTAACCCTCACACAAAGTTGCAAACTTTACTTCTAAGCAAGGAGATATAAGCCCAAAACACTTCTAGGGCTAGGGTTAAAGACAAAGGGCTTCATCAATAACTCTTAGACAGGAACTTTATGACCTTTTGGGCCATCACAAGTCTAGATCTAAAGTAGCAACTTCAGATCTAAGCCTCAAACTCGAGATAGCTCCCAAACAAGCTTATAAATCCCAAATCAACCACCATTCATGAATCAATAATGAAATAGCTTAAGGAGGAGATTCCTTACCCCTAAAATGTTCCTAAATAGAAGTAGATTCCAGATCTACCCAAGCCCTTTGATGATGGCCTCCAAATCCCTAAGCTTCTTACACCAAATTTCTCTTCCAAGCTCTAATTCTTTATCAATGGAGTCACACACACGAGATGAGGGTTTCTGGATCTCAAATGGGTAGCAAAGAGGTTGAAGGTGGGTTATAATGTGCTTTATATAGGGCACAACCCCCGGATTAGGATTTTCTCCGTTCGGCACCAACTCGCTGAGTCCAACCACCGACTCGCCGAGTTGGTCTCTTAACACGTGACTAGAATCGCGACTTGAATCGTCGAGTCTACCCATCGACTCGCCGAGTCAACCTTCCTTATTTACACTAAGAACCCTGAACTTGCACTTATGAACTCGGGGTGTTATAATTCTCCCCCACTTAAATTAGGCTTCGTCCTCGAAGCCTGCAACAACACATTTCTAGATAATACTCCCACATTATAGCTTTTGGTCTCAATCGACTGAGGTTCCTTCAAATACTATTAACAAATCTCAATAAAACCCAACTCTTCCCTTACAGAGTCATGAAACTTGCTTCAAACCAACCACAGACTTCCTCCTGATAAACACATCAACTAAGTATCACCCGATGATACTTCCATCATTCCAACTCACCCAATCACTTGCCTCTTACAAAAGTTGGGCATTACTATAGACCACCGGGTCCTGACCCGGTACCAAACTGTTATCCGTTTCCTTGACTAGCATAACTTTTATTGAATTTCACTGCTGGGACTCATTCCGCTTCTTTTCTGAATCCTACTCTTTCCTTCCCGTGCTGATAGGATGATACATCCTACCGCCCCTGAGCAGCTCCCATGAGCACCCATCTACACTCTCATGCCCATATTGTACCTAATCCAACATCCTCGGGCTGGAAAACCCGACACACTGACGATACCTCGAGACATCCCTAGGTTGAATTACCACTACATACATAACCTTCTAATCACAACCATATGGAAAATCCAAGGCTCCATCCTTGCATCGCTTCCGAAATCCTCTGGTTCTACCCTATCGGAAATTCTTCTACAACCTTAACAGACACCCAATCCGGATGTGCTTCCATAACACTGGCACAATCACAGTGCTCGACAACCATAATTGAAATACTCTCAATCATCCATTCTCACTTCTGCTTTCACTTCCGTGAACCAACACTCCCTCCCGGAGTTACATACCTTTCCCTCTCCTTATCCAAGGAAGTTTACTTGAACACCTCGTTACTTCAACAAGTACCACGGTGCTCACACCCCACTCTACACTATCCCGTCATAGAGTAACCGCTATTCCATGCATCACACACACTCTGAATCTGCTCGCAAGGACTCTCGGGTCCATGCACTGCCTTCCACTAACATGATCAATACCCGGGGCCATACCTGTTGTTTGCTATTGCATCGCAACATACTCAATCCATCACCTCATATAGATCTATCAACACATACAGAGTCTTCGGCATGACTGGACCGCCTTACCAGGCCTTCAGTCAATCTGGACCACTCTCAAAACCTTCAGCATGTCTAGACCATTCCCGAGCCTTCGGCCTGACTTGTACGCCCACCGGCCTTTAGTCTTCCCGGACCACTCAGACTATCATGCATCATCCAGAACTATCCTTCCTGGGAGTCTCTTCCGTACATACTGTTCTAGCCCTCTATGGGTTCCGAACTCTAACTCCATTCCATCTACTCAGATCCTGGCCTAATCCTAGGCCTCACAACAACCAATCACCTTTTTCGAAAACCTTGGTATGTATCCCACCCCATTTATTTGTCACTTACTCATACCAGCCCACACTCTTGGCTAACTAAAACACTGTTGAATCCTAAACAACTAATCAACCTCTAATGCTTGTCGATCCTCCTGATAATTTTCCAATTCTCCCCACTTAGAGCACTGACTACCAACCATCGGTGACTCAGCCAGCATAAATCAATCATCCCTACTCAACATACTCCTCTTATCCGTGAACTAATTTCCTTTGAAACGAGCAACCTCCACAAAAATCACTTCACGGCATCGCACATCACGAACTCTAAGGGAGTTCGATTCTCCTCTAAACACTTCTCAAATCACAATTGATATACCCGACAACAAGACCATACAATCAAATTCTGACCATCAATCCCTTGGATGCTAACCGCCTACAACTCGTAGTTACTAACACTCCCAACAAAACCATGAAACACACAGAACGACGAATAAAATACAACACTACATAAATAAACAGATACCCAGACAACAACAAAACGAAAACATACCCGCAACTACATCCGGATCTGCCCTGACCTCCTTTGTTGTGAGCTGAAAAGTGCACCCCTGAGCCCTCGGAGGCTCCGCTCCACCCTGACCCCCTCTAGTAATCCTCATAATAGACGGTGATGGAACCTGCACCGATATGGAAACAAGGTGTGGACAGTTCGACCTCAAGTGACCAACCTAATGGCAATGATAACAAATCCTTAAATCCTGAACCGGGGCTGACTGACGGAAATCCCTCGCATAATGCCCCTCTTTCCCACACTTGCGGCACGCACCACCGGACCTACAAACTCCAGTATGACCCTTCCCACACTTCTCGCAAGTGCGGCTGCTCTAACCTCCCAAACTGGAATCAACGGTCTTGGACCGTTTTGGCACCAGCTGCTACTGCGTCGGGGCTTGCCTCTGCTCTCTGAACTGCAACTCAATCTCCAACTCACACCGCCGAGCGGCCTTCTACAACTCCAGTAAGGTCTTGCACCTCTGCGTAGACACAAACTGCCTGATATCCCTCTTGAGCATACTCAGATATCGGGACATTTGAGCCTTTTCCGAAGCAAATTCAGCGCAAAACATCGCCCTCTCAGTGAACATCCTGGTGATCTCCATCACCGACTCCGAATCCTGCTTCAGTTCCAATAACTCTTGAGCTAACCTATCCCTCTCAACCGTGGAAGATAACGAGTACTAAACATCTCCCGGAACTGATCCCATGTAACCGCAGCCCGCTGTGCATCCGAATAAGATCCCGTTGTCAACCTCCACCAATCCTTTGCCCCTAGCCTCAAAAGGTTCAAAGGACACCTGAGTCTCTGATCCGTAAGGCATAAACACGTGAAGAAACACCCCTCCACGTCCGAAAACCACCTCATAGAAATGATCGGATCCTGAACCCCATCAAAAGTAGGGGGCTTCGTATTATCGAAGTCCTGATACTGAAAACCCCGACCGGCTCCTCCACCTGTTGCTGCTACAGTTGCTGTAGCTGCCACGGCAGCCGTCTCTGCAAGAGCCGCATAACGCTCATCAAAGTACTCAACCATGGTGGTCTTGATCGACCCAAACATCTCCGGCATCTCTTTCCTGAACATAGCAGTAATCTCATCATGCAGGAGCTCACGAATCCTGGAATCCAACTCATCCGTACTCATCTGACCAATGACCTCGGATGGTGCTGATCTACCCTGACCGCCCTCTCCTAATCCCGATCCTGACTCGGATTTACTACGGCATGCCTCGTAACCACCATACTGAAAATACATCGCAAGGAAATCATATGCTTCCCCATTAACCTAGAAACCAACTCCCAACCTGACCCTAGGGGTTCTGACTTCCTTGATACGTGTATGGGTCCTATGCTTTCAGTAGTACGGGCCCATACTACCTTCCACACCTACCCATATTTATATCAAGTATCACCACAACACCCTAGCGATAAACATATACATGGCAACAATCAATCCTCACCTCTAGAGGAACTACTAACTACCTCACTTAACAGGGAACCCTAGGCTAGCAGGCATCATATAATCAGGCAATTCTATCATGCAATTCCTGATGATCCATAGCCTAGTACTAGCATGTTGTTTTAACATATCACATAATCAAATAACTTGTATGGTATTTTGGGGTCTACTTACTGGCTCTGGATGATCGTACCTCTGCATCCTCCTCTATTTATTTTTTGAAAACCATTTCAATTTCACTTTGAAAACTCTCCTTGATTTGAGACTAGATTCACACGAATGTTCCTCCAATTCACTCAAACGAAGGCTTTGATACCAACTTGTAGCATCGTGAAAATTTACAACCAATTTAAACTTTTCAAAAACAACCTATATTCATTAAGTTATTACAAAAAGGTTTTCAATTCTTTTATTATCATAGTATCCCAGAACATCAACATAAAATTGAGGAGCGGTATGATCACACCTTCGCCTTGCCACGATCTCTTGAAGTACCTGAAAAATACACTGAAACTATAAGTCCGAAAGCTTAGTAAGTTACCCCCAAAATACCAACCACAATACCATACACATATCATAAATAGAACAACCATGCATATTGAGTCTACAGTGTGACTGGTCCGCCTACACCAGGCCTTCAGTCCACCCGGTCCACTCTCTCTCCGAGTCTACAGTATGACTGGTCCGCCCGCACCAGGCCTTCAGTCCACCTGGTCCACTCTCTGAGTCTACAGTATGATTGGTCCGCGCGCACTGGGCCTTCAGTCTGTCTGGTCCACTCTCCGAGCCTCGGCACGTCTGGTCCGCCCTCTTGGGGCCTTCACCCCATCCGGACCGCTCATCGGGCCTTCGATCTAACCGGTCCGCCCTGGGTAAGTTGGCCTACAGCAAAAAGCAGGACCCGCCTCAACCCAACCCCAGTCCAACAACCATATGCACATAAACATATAATCATATAGTAATTCACAACTAACCAACTGATCTAGCAGATCACATAACATAGCAACATCCTAACCAGGATACTCTAACCGGTCACTAAAATAGCATCATCCTATATACCAGGATACTGACCTTAACCAAGTCTCTAACACATACCATCCTAACTACCAGGATGCATACATAACAAAGCAATAACATAACAAATAACTACCCGGATTCCCATCCGATAAAGGGCCGGCCTTGGTGCCTTACACCATGTCGATATAGTGAGGATAACTTATCTGCAACTGCCGTCTTGAAGAAATAAGACCACGTTGCTCCGACCACCAGCACGAACTCCACCACTGATCATTACCAAATAACCAAAACCAATAAACACCAATAATTACCAAAATACCCTTGCAAGTCAAACTGGTCAACCCTAGGTCCAAGTTAAAGTCCTCAGTCAAAGTCAACCTTCCTGATTGACCCTACTCGCCGAGTCAACCCATTGACTCGTCGAGTTCCTATGCTTAGAAACTCCCAGGCTACAACTCAACTCGCCGAGTCGCCCCAAGACTCGTCGAGTCCAATAAGCTCTGAGTCTCTTCCTGCTCAACTCACCGAGTCATCCCTCGACTCACCGATTCACAACTCAACCAGAAAAGGTTAGGACTTTACGACCAGACTCGCCAAGTCCAAGCATAGTCTCGCCAAGTCCAAGGCAATATTCAACAAACTAGCCGAGTTGTTCTTCCCACTCGCCGAGTCTATGCACATAATCATACAACTCATCAAGGACACTCATGTGACTCACCGAGTCTCTTTAGTTCTTATTCCATACAGAGGCTTTTCAATCCATGCATGGACTTGAATCCATAGATCCACTCTTCTACAGCCTAACCCTCACATAAAGTTGCAAGCTTTACGTGAAAGCAAGGAGATATAAGCCCAAAACACTTCTAGGGCTAGGATTAAAGACAAAGGGCTTCACTAATAACTCTTAGAAGGGAACTTTATGACCTTTTGGGCCATCACAAGTCGTAGCAACTTCAGATCTAAGCCTCAAACTCGAGATAGCTCCCAAACAAGCTAATGAATCCCAAATCAACCACCATTCATGAATCAATAATGAAATAGCTTAAGGAGGAAGTTCTTTACCCCTGAAATGTGCCCAAATAGAAGTAGATTCCATATCTACCCAAGCCCCTTGATGATGGCCTCCAAATCCCCAAGCTTCTTACACCAAATTTCTCTTCCAAGCTCTAATTCTTCATCAATGGAGTCACACACACGAGATGAGGGTTTCTGGATCTCAAATGGGTAGCAAAGAGGCTGAAGGTGGGTTTTAATGTGCTTTGTATAGGGTACAAGTCCCGGATTAGGGTTTTCTCCCTTCAGCACCAACTCACTGAGTCCAGCCACCGCCTCGCCGAGTTGGTCACTTAACACGTGACCAGAACCGTGACTCGACTCGCCGAGTCTACCCATTGACTCACCGAGTCGACCTTCCTTATTTACACTAAGAATCCTGAATTTTCATTTCTGAACTCGGGGTGTTACACTACTCCCTCTTCCTCTTCTTCATATGACACTCTTGGGCCATTAAAACTTTTCTCATCTTTCAAAGGAATGACACATGTGCAATGTCATGGGCTCTCTTCAGATGGTAGTTTGTCTTGAGCTTTCATTATACTCATTAATTGAGCAAGTTGTGTTATTTGTAGCTCTAAGATTTTGAGGCTGGCTTGGATTGTTTCCTGGAAAATTTGGGTAGAAATGGCAATGCTTTTAACAATGTCCTCTAAGGACATGCATGACGTTTCTTTTTGTTGAGGAGGGTAAGGATAAGGTTGCTGGAACTGTGGAGTTGGTTGGTATTGGTTATTTCCCCAATCTTGGTATGGGTTTTGGTATTGGTTATTTCCCCAATCTTGGTTGATGTCCCACCATTGATCATCTTGAGGGTGATCATAACTCCATTGGTTTGACAAGTAGTAGCTTTCCTTCTCTTGCACTTCTTCCCATCTTCCTTGTAAACATGGACACATGTCAGAATGATGTCTATTTTGTGCGCAAAAATCACAAATAACAATTAAACTCTTCACCACTGAACTTAATCCACTAAATGTCACCATTAAACTATATCACGAGACTCCAACTAAGTGAAAATAATATATATATATATATATATATATATATATATATATATATATATATATATATATATATATATATATTAAAATGAGAATTCAAAAAGATTAAAAACTCTAAGAATCCTCATTTTATAGTTAATAAAAATGTGAATGCTTATTATTAAACATGTAAAAATCATAATTTTTTTTTGTCTTTTTTGGTAAGAAAATGGCAAATATTTTTTACAGTTTATTATTTAAATTCATATTATAACACCATATATATTACATAATTTAATACAATCCATTATAGTGTAATAGACAAAATTCACAACTTAAAACAATTCATTTTACAATAATTCAAAATTTTAAGTAAGTCAAACTCGAACTGTAGAATCACCACCCACTACAACACGTTGCTACCGACCATTTGTGTTACCGTTGCAACCATCCTTCCTTCCAAATCAGATTTACATTTGTATAAAGTCATGTATTGATAGCTTAAAAACTACATTCACGGTCTAATAAACATAGTGATTCACTTATTTAGAGTTTAACACAAAACTATTATAAAACTACTACATTCTTACATATTTATACAACACAAAAAATAAATATATGTAACGCCCCGATTCTCAGGTATTGATTTAAATGAAAGTTTATATGGTTTTAAGATCTACTCGATGAGTTGGTTGCCCTACTCAACGAGTAGCAGCGGGGTGGGATCGCGTATTTAGTGGCCTACTCGACGAGTCCATGAAGAGCTCAACGAGTAGGAGCTGGTAGAAGAAACCCTAGATCCCAGGGTTTTGCACCATATTTAAGGAAGAGTAAGCCTCCTTTAGCCTCTTTATAGTCCTTTGAGAGCTCAGAAAACCCTAATTCATGTGGTACTTCTTCCTTGTGTCTCTTAAGCTTTAGAAAGGAGGTTTTTGGAAAGGAAGAACTTGGAGGGCGAGAGACTAGGACCAAGGAGGGCGTGGGACTCAGAAATCTACCTCAGTTAGCATCATTTGGAGGTATCAAGTCGTCACCTTTACTTTATTTTCCTTCTAGACCTCATTTGGTTGTTATTTACGGTTTTATGGTTTGATTGAGATGGTAGTGTGGGATATGAGCCAGATCTGAAGTTGTAACTTCAGATCTGGACCCTCCTTGGGTTCTAGAGGCATAAAACTCCAAGCTTGGTCATGTATGAAGCCTTCTTGAGTATGAAACCCCATTGTGAGCTTGGATTTGACATTAAGAGCCTTTTTAGCCATGCATGCACGTAACGTTTGCAACTTTACGTGAAATGCATGCCTTAGAAGCTTGGATCTATAATTTAGAGCCACTACATGGCTTAAAAGAGTATGTATGGCTTAAGGACTGAAGGAACTCGGCGAGTCGCAAGGTCGACTCAGTGAGTCATATGAGGATAGGCCTGGACCCGATGAGTTAGATAAACAACTCGGCGAGTCCAATGAAGATTGCCATAGAACTCGACGAGTTGTATGAACAACTCGGCGAGTTGGTTGAGGTTTTCCCAATTTATGTATGCGTGTGTAACCGTCGAGTTGCAAGAAGGAACCTGACGAGTGGCCTTAGGGTTTCGATCGCAAACCGATGGACCTCGACGAGTCACTCCGGTGACTCAGCGAGTGGACAAGTACATTAAGACACTCGGCTAGTAGCCGAGGGTACTCGACGAGTTAGGGTCAACATGGACTGTTGACCTTGACTGATGACTTTGACTTGGACAACGGTTTGATTAGTTGGCTTTTAGGGTACCTTGAAAGGTTGGGAACTTATGGGTATGATTATATTATGGTAAAAGTTGGTGGAGTTTTTGACAGTGATCCGAGGGTTGGGGTTCATCTACCGAGTTGACATCTACAAGGTGAGTTATCCTCACTATATCAATAGGGTCTAAGGCACTAAGTCCGACCCTTTAGTTGTTATTATTATGTATGTTGCATGTGGTTATGACCTGTTAGGTCTGAATCAGGATAGACAGTATGCTATGTTCTTATGATCTGTAGGGATGGGTATGTTAGTGACCTGCTAGGTCGGTGCTCTAGTTATGAGAGATTGCTATGATTGATGATCAATGAAAATAGATATGTTTGATGTTGTATATGCTAGTATATGTTAGCTATGCGCATATGGGTTATTTGATTGTTGCTTGGGTTAAGGCGGTCCTACTTTGTGTTGAAGGCTAACACACCCTATGAACATTACGGGGAGACTGTAGGCCCAAGTGGCGGTCCAGTCATGTCGAAGGCTCGGGACAGATTCAGATAGACTGTAGACCCTGCAGGGTGGTACAGTCAGTCCGATGGCCCAGTATGCATGTTGTTCATTGTTTGTTATTGATATGGTATTATCAGCGTGGTATTGGTATTTTGGGGGTAGCTCACTAAGCCCTCGGGCTTACAGTTTTCATTTTATTGTTTCAGGTACTTCAGGAGATCATAGCAAGGTGAAGGCGTGACCGTATCGCTCCTCAGCCTTATGATCTGGTTATTGGGACACTCTGATGAATAATGATTTGAAAACATTTTGTAAATAAATACTATTTTGTTTTATTTATGATTGGAAAAGTTAAAATTTGGCGTAAATTTTTTGGATGTGACAAGTTGGTATCAGAGCCTTGGTTTGAGTGAATTGGAGGAACGCTCGTGTGAATCCAGTCTCAAATCAAGGAAATTTTCGAAATAATACTAAAATGGTTTTCAAAATAAAGGATAGAGGATGCAGAGGGTACGATCAGTTGGAGCCTGTAAGTAAACCCCAAAATACCATACAGTTATTTGATATTATGATATGATAGAACAACATGCTAGTGTTAGGCTAGGAGTCTTCAGGAACCGCATGATAAGATTTGCCTGATTATATGATGCCTACTAGCCTAGGGTTTATTGTATATGGAGTTGACCCCATAACTGTAGATGTTTAGTGTATGCATCACGACTATGTATAATCAAGACCTTATAGCCTGATAATGTCTGATTCGACCTTAGAGTAGGATTGGATATTCGAAAGTCTATTGGGTCCAACGTTGTGTGTGGCTAGCATACACTAGTGCTACAGGGTTGGTGAAAGTTTCATGGATGTGTGAGTTGTGAGAAGCTGTGAGACCACTTGCGAGATAGTCGATAATCCCCTAGGAATGAGGGTTGAGCGCATATATGTTGATGATAGTGTTAGGGCGTTGTGGTGATACTTGAGACAAATATGGGTAGGTGTGGAAGGTAGTATGGACCCGTAATACTGAAAGCACATGACCCATATGCGTAGCAAGGAAGTCACAACCCCTAGGGTTGTGGGAATTGGTCTTCCGATATCATGTTGTTTATCTGATGTCTTGGTTATATTTTTCAGTATGATGGTGACAAGACGTTTTACTACTGGATCCGGATTAGGATCAGGATCGGGGGATGGAGGGTCGGAGGTGCCGATAGCACCTGAGCCTGTGGTACAGATAGGGACAGAGGAGTTGGATGCCAGGATCTGGGAGATCCTACACGACAAGATTGTTGTGGCGTTCCAAGCGTAGCTGCTAGAGATGTTTGGGTTGATTAAGACCACAATGGTTGAGTACTTTGATCAGCAGTATGAAACTCTAGCAGAAACAGCTGCCGTTGCAACCATATTGACTGTAACCGTGGCAGGGGTTGGTGGAGGAGCCGATAGGGCTTTCCAGTATTGGGACTTCGATAATACGAAGCCCCAATGTTTCATGGTACTCAGGATGCGATTAGATATATGAGGTGGTTATCTAATGTGTGGTGGGATGTTTCTTCACGTGTTCATGTCCTACTAACTAGAAGACTAGGTGTGCCCTGAACCTGCTGAGGCTTGGGGCAAAGGACTGGTGGAGATTGACGATAGGGTCGTACACTGATGATCAGCGAGCTACTGTTACTTGGGAGCAGTTTCGGGATATGTTATGCACCCGCTACGTTCCACGCGTTGAGCAGGAGCGGCTTGCTCAGGAGTTTTTGACATTCAGGCGGGATTGGGGAGTCAGTGATGGAGATCACTCGTATGTTTTTGGATAGGGCTATGTTTTGACCGGAGTTTGCTTCAGAGCAGTCTCAGATGACTCGTTATCTGAGTATGCTCAAGACTAATATTCGACAGTTTGTTGCTATGCAACGTTGTGAGACTTTCTTGGATCTTCAGGAAGCCACAAGGCGGCATGAGTTGGAGATAGAGCTGTAGTTGAAGGAGCAGCGTCAGGTTTCGGCACGGTACCAACCGGCACCTAAGCGGTCCAAGACCGCTGGTACTCGGATCGGGGGTCAGCAGAGCCGCACATGTGGAAAGTGTGGCAGGGGTCATTATGGGGTTTGTCGAGTAGGAGGTGGTTGCCACAAATGTGGCAAGGAGAGGCACTATGCCAGGGACTATCACCAGTCTGCCCCTC
This sequence comes from Lactuca saligna, assembly GCF_052625555.1. NCBI lineage: Eukaryota > Viridiplantae > Streptophyta > Magnoliopsida > Asterales > Asteraceae > Lactuca > Lactuca saligna. The sequence continues at coordinate 139,075,304 of NC_136418.1, forward strand.
CAGCATATATGAGGATTTGTTACCATTGTCATCAGGTTGTTCACGTGAAAACCAACTACCTGCAGCTCACCGCCAAGCCGGCGCAGGGATCCGTATCAGCTACTTTGAGGATTGTGGATGGGAGGCTAGTCAAGGTGGAGCCTCCAAAGGCTCAGGGGCGCGCCTTCCAGCTCATGGCCAAGGAGGCCAAGGCAGCACAGGATGCGATTTCTGGTATGTTTCTATTTTCTGTTTCAGTTATTATATATGTTGTGTTCTTACCAGTTGTACCTATGATTAGGTACATTTTTAGTAAACTCTTTTCCTACTTTGGTGTTATTCGACTCGGGGATGAGTCGGTCGTTTGTATCTCAGACTTTCAGTAGAGAATTCAGTGTGTCGGTAGATGAGCTTGAGTGTTTGTTGTGTGTTTCGATCGCCAACGAGAACGGGGTTTCTGCTTCTTTTGTCTACTGGGGATGCGAGTTGTAGATTTTTCGCGGTATCCTTCCCGATAGATTTAATTCCTATTCCTATGGGGGAAGTATGTGTGATAGTAGGGATGGATTGGCTCAGTCAGTTTGGTGCCATGATCGACTGTGAGGGACATCGAGTGGTAGTTTGAACCCCAAATGGGGGAGAACTAGTGGTGTATGGTGAGGGCACTAGAGTGGGAGCAGGGTTTTGTTCAGACGCTAGAGCTCAGCAGTTCATTCAACATGGGTGTTCCGGTTATCTAGCGTGTGTGATGGATACAAAGATTAGGGATCATGCTTTAGTTCAGAGGTTCTAGTGGTTAGACAGTTTGCTGATGTGTTTCCAGAGGAGTTACCTGAAGTGCCTCCGGAGAGGCAGGTAGAGTTTAGGATTGATCTAGTGCCGGGTGCGGCCCTTATCGCTAAGGCGTTGTATTATCTGGCACCTCCAGAAATACAGTAGTTGGCATCTCAGTTGCAGGAGCTGCTGGGTAAGCAGTTTATTCGCCCGAGTAGTTCTCATTGGGGAGCACCGATCCTCTTCGTTAGGAAGAATGACGGTTCGCACAGGATGTGCGTTGACTATAGGGAGTTGAACAGGTTAACGGTGAAGAACCGTTATCCACTCCCAAGGATAGATGATCTTTTTGATCAGCTGCAGGGTGCATCTTGGTTTTCCAAGATCAATTTGAGATCTGGATATCACTAGGTCACGGTGAGGGAGGAAAACGTGGAGAAGACCGCGTTTCGGACTTGTTATGGTCATTACGAGTTCGTGGTGATGCCGTTTGGGCTCACCAATGCAGCAATGTTCATGGATTTGATGAACCGAGTCTGCAGACCGATGCTCGATCGCTCGGTCATTGTGTTCATAGATGATATCTTGGTATATTCCAAGACCCGAGAACAGCACTAGAAGCACCTTAAGGAGCTTCTGGAGATTCTGTGGTGAGAACGGTTGTATGTTAAGTTCCCGAAGTGTGAGTTTTGGTTACGAGAGGTCTAGTTCCTCGGACATGTTTTAACCAGGAGGGGATTTTGGTCAACCTAACCAAAGTCGAGGTGGTTATGCATTGGGAGATTCCAAAATCTCCCTCAGACATCTGGAGTTTCTTGGGATTAGCAAGGTACTACCGGAGATTCATTCGAGATTTCTACAAGTTTGCACTACCCTTCACTCGTCTAACGAGGAAGGGGGTGGATTTCCAGTGGGGACCTGAGCAGCAGAGGGCGTTTGAGACCCTCTGGCGGTGTTTATGTGAGGCGCCAGTGTTGACGCTCCCCGAGAGAGTTGAGGATTTTGTAGTATTTTGTGATGCATCCATCACAGGCTTACGACAGTCCTCATGCAGAGGGGGTGAGTGATAGCCTATGCATCGCGGCAGCTGAGCCCACATGATACAAGATACCCTACGTACGATCTTGAGTTGGGAGCAGTGGTATTCGCTCTCAAGATTTGGAGGCATTATCTGTACGGGGTCCGTTGCACTATATACATGGATCACAAGAGTTTGAGACACATCATGGATCAACCGAACCTAGACATGAGGCAGTGTAGGTGGCTGGATGTTGTCAAGGACTATGATTGTGAGATCCTTTACCATCCTGGTAAAGCGAATGTGGTTGCGGACGCATTGAGCCGCAAGTCAGCTGGGTATTCTACCCCGGCAAGGTGTATGAGGATAGCGGTGGATTCCCCGCTTGTTAGCTTGATTAGGGATGCTCAAGTTGAGGGTATGAGACCAGAGAGCTAGAAGTTGGAGAGGATTAAGGGCGAGACCGCCCGGTTTGTTCAGGATAGCCACAGATTATTAACCCGACATGGTCGGGTTTCGGTTCCGATGTCCGGAGGGGTCTGGCAGACAGTGATGGAGGAGGCTAATAAGTCTCACTTTTCTATACACCCGAGGGCCACCAAGATATACCGTGATCTGAGTTTGAGTTATTGGTGGCTCGGTATGAAGCGAGAATCGCTTAGTTTGTTGAGAGGTGCCTGACCTGTAGGATGGTCAAGGCCGAGCATCAGAGGCCGCATGGTAGGCTGCAGCCTCTAGAGATTCCCATGTGGAAATGAGGCAGATCACGATGGACTTCATTACGAAGTTGCCAAAAATTGGCGAAGGGATTCGATGCTATATGGGTCATCGTGGATCAGTTGACCAAGAGTGCCCATTTCTTGGCCATTCGGGAGAGTTCGTCGGCTGAGAAATTGGCCGACATGTACGTCAGCGAGATTATCTCTCGCCATGGAGTTTCGGTCTCCATCGTTTCCGATCGGGATGTCAGGTTTACTTCCCGTTTTTGGCAGAAGTTCCATGAGGAACTAGGTACGCGGCTGCACTTTAGTACATCATTCCATCTACAGACCGATGGACAGAGTGAGCGAACCATTCAGACCCTTGAAGATATGTTAAGGGCGTACGTCATTGACTTCGATGGGAGTTGGGATTCCCACCTACCGCTTGCAGAGTTCGCTTACAACAACAATTATCATTCCAGTACTGGCGCCCTGCCTTTTAAGCTATTTTATGGTCGGAGATGTAGAATCCCAGTTTGTTAGGGTGAGGTTGGACACAGAGTGATGGGTCGAACATAGGTAGTCTTGCAGACTACCGAAAAGATCCAGCAGATCAGACAGCGACTGCAGACCGCTCAGAGTCGGCAAAAGAGTTACGCTGATAGATGTCGATCAGATTTATAGTTTCAGGTTGGTGACATGGTAATTCTGAAGGTCTCGCCGTGGAAGGGTGTGATCCGCTTCAGGAAGAGGGGAAAATTGGCTCCCCGTTATATTGGGCCATTCAAGATCATTGCCAGGGTTGGCAAAGTGGCTTATAGTCTAGAGCTACCGGAGGAGCTCAGTCGAATTCATAGCACGTTCCATGTTTCGCAATTGCAAAAGTGCATTATGGACCAGGAGGCGGTAGTATCGTTGGATGATATTTAGGTCGATGAGCGCTTAAATTACATGGAGATGCCTGTGGCAATCTTGGAGAACAAGAAGAAGATTTTACGGAACAAAGAAATACCTTTGGTGAAGGTTGAGTGGGAACATCAGAGGGGATCCGAGTGGATATGGGAGTCGGAGGCAGAGATGCGCGAGCATTACCCGACATTGTTTACTTCAGCAGACTTCGAGGGCGAAGTCTAGTTCAAGTGGGGGTGAAGTCTAACGCCCCGATTCTCAGGTATTGATTTAAATGAAAGTTTATTTGGTTTTAAGATCTACTCGACGAGTTGGTTGCCCTACTCGTCGAGTAACAGTGGGGTAGGATCGCGTATTTAGTGGCCTACTCGTCGAGTCCATGAAGAGCTCGATGAGTAGGAGCTGGTAGAAGAAACCCAAGATCCTGGGGTTTTGCACCATATTTAAGGAAGCATAAGCCTCCTTTGGACCCTTTATAGTCCTTTGAGAGGTGAGAAAACCCTAATTTGTGTGGTTCTTCTTCCTTGTGTATCTTAAGCTTTAGAAAGGAGGTTTTTGGAAAGGAAGAACTTAGATGGCAAGAGACTAGGAGCAAGGAAGGTGTGGGAATCAGAAATCTACCTCAGTTAGCATCATTTGGAGGTATCAAGTCGTGACCTTTACTTTATTTTCCTTCTAGACCTCATTTGGTTGAGATTTAGGGTTTTTATGGTTTGATTGAGATGGTATTGTGGGATATGAGCTAGATCTGAAGTTGTAACTTCAGATCTAGACCCTCCTTGGGTTCTAGAGTCATAAAGTTATGAGCTTGGTCATGTATGAAGCCTCCTTGAGTATGAAACCCCTATTATGAACTTGGATTTGACATTAAGAGCCTTTTTAGCCATGCATGCATATAAAGTTTGCAACTTTATGTGAAATGCATGCCTTAGAAGCTTAGATCTGTAATTTGGAGCCACTACATCGCTTAAAAGAGTTTGTATGGCTTAGGGACTGAAGGAACTCGGGAAGTCGCAAGGTCGACTTGGCAAGTCATATGAAGATAGGCCTGGACCCAATGAGTTGGATGAACAACTCGGCGAGTCTGATGAAGATTTCCATAGAACTCGACGAATTGTATGAACAACTCGGCGAGTCGGTTGAGGTTTCCCCAATTTAAGTACGTGTTTGTAACCATCAAGTTCAAGAAGGAACCCGACGAGTGGCCTTAGGGTTTCGATCGCAAACCGAAGGACCTTGACGAGTCACTCCGGTGACTCGGCGAGTGGACAAGTACTTTAAGACACTCGGCTAGTAGCCAAGGGTACTCGACGAGTTAGGGTCAACATGGACTGGTGACCTTGACTGATGACTTTGACTTGGACCAAGGTTTGATTAGTTGGCTTTTGGGGTACCTTGAAAGGTTAGGAACATATGGGTATCATTATATTATGGTAATAGGTGGTGGAGTTTTTGACAGTGATCCGAGGGTTGGGCTTCATCTACCGAGTCGACATCTGCAAGGTGAGTTATCATCACTATATCAATAGGGTCTAAGGCACCAAGGCCAGCCCTTTAGTTGTTATTGTTATGTATGTTGCATGTGGTTATGACCTGTTAGGTCTGAATCAGGATAGACTGAATGTTATGCTCTTATGATCCGTAGGGATGGGTATGTTAGTGACCTGCTAGGTCGGTGCTCTAGTTATGAGAGATTGCTATGATTGATGATTAGTGAAATAGATATGTTTGATGTTGTATATGCCAGTATATGTTAGCTATGCATATATGGGTTATTTGCTTGTTGCTTGGGTTAAGGAGGTCTTGCTTTGTGCTGAAGGCCAACACACCCTATGAGCGGTCCGGGGAAACTGTAGGCCCACGTAGCGGTCCAGTCATGCCGAAGGCTCGGGACAGATTCAAATAGATTGTAGGCCCTACGGGGCGGTCCAGTCAGGCCGCTGGCCCGGTATGCATGTTGTTCATTGTTTGTTACTGATATGGTATTATCAGCGTGGTATTGGTATTTTGGGGTACCTCCCTAATCCCTTGGTCTTACAGTTTTCAGTTTATTGTTTCAGGTAATTCAGGAGATCATAGCAAGGCGAAGGCGTGACCGTACCGTTCCTCATCCTTAGGATCTGGTTATTGGGACACTCTGATGAATAATGATTTGAAAACATTTTGTAAATAAATACTATTTGGTTTTATTTATGATTGGAAAAGTTTAAATTTGGTGTAAAATTTTTGGATGTGACAATATATTTACAAGAAAACTAATACAAAGATTCATACATTAATTATTCATATTTTAACGCAAAATTAAAAAAAAAATTGCAGCTTAATACAAATCATAGTTTAATATAGTCAGTTCACAGTTTAATACAAAAAATTCACCACTTAATACAATAAATTCTCAGTTTAATGCACAAAAATGTTATATTCTTAACTTAAAACTTACATTTATCCATATAGATATGGACAGTCAATTTACAACCTAATACAATCAATTTCACATCTTAAAACATTTAATTCACAATTTAATATACAAAATTCATTGTTTAATTTAATAAATTCACAATTTAATACCCAAAATTCACAACTTAATATAGTTAATTCACAGTTTAATATACCAAATCGACAGCTTCATACAATAATTTACAGTTTAATACACAAAAAATATATATTTGTAGCCATATCTGAACTTAAAACTTATATTTATACGTTTATATCTAGAGGCATTTCTATGTATTAAAATGTGAATTCGGTTATATTAAGATGTGAATAAAATTCACAGCTTAGTATAATTCACAATTTAATACACTGCATTCACACCTCATTTACATGTATAAATTTTAGATGTGGATAAAAAAAATCAGAATTCACAGTTTAATAAAACATTTCAGACGCTAATTCAAAGCTTAATTCAATATTTCAAACACTAAAATTCAAAGGATAAGGCATCAAAAAATTCAAAATTCATAGTATAATACACATTTCAGACATAAATTCACAACTTAATACAAAATTTTAAACACTTATTCATAACTTAAAAACTTACAGATCTTTTTGAGACATTTCATCAAACACTTTGTGTGCTTATTGTTTTTAGATGTGAGGTGATTTACAGATCTTAGATTCTCATGTTCCTTAGAGTCTTTAGATATTCCAAATCTGAGCTTGTCATCGTATAGATCATCATCAGAGCAGATCGGAAGCAACATGAAGATGGTGTTTGGAGGAGAAAACGATGGTTGTGGTGGTGGAATAGATCTAATACAGTTTGTTTACTCTAGTAGTAGAAGGCAGCAGCGGGGATAAACGACGGTGGTGTAGCCGTCAACGTGTAGTCGTTGTCGACGGTGATGGTGACGATATCAAATATGAAGAAATCGCACAAAAAACAACATATCTGATCATATTAGAGTGACGTTGGAAAATGGTAGATCTGGAAATGTTGGTTGTAGATCTGAAGATGATGGTTCTAGATCTAAATGTGGTGGTTCCAGATCTGAAGGCGGTGGTTCTAGATCTGAAGAAATCGCACCAAAAAACAACATATCTGATAAGATTTTAGTAACATCGAAGAATCATAGATCTGGAAGTGTTGGTTGCAGATCTGAAGACGGTGTTTCTAGATCTAAAGGCGGTGGTTCCATATCCGAAAGTGTCGTTTCTAGATCTGAAAACGGCGGTACCAGATATGAAAGTTGTTGTCTTCCGCCACGATATTCTGCTGGTGGCAGTGGTACCGACGGTGGCAGTGGCAGCCGGAGGTAGTAGGAGGCAAGAGAGAGAGAGAGAGAGAGAGAGAGAGAGAGAGAGAGAGAGAGATGAAAGTGCTTGAGTTTGAATAATTGGTTATAAAAATGAGATGGATCTTTAGTTTATAGTATTTAGTAATGTAAATAATTGAATCGACACAAATACTCTTAATGAAAAGATTCTTAGATGGTTTTTAACATTTAAAGGTTTTTATTTGATCTTTTACTTCTATTTATATATATAATTAAATTAAAAATAAACCACCTCCCAAGGAACTAGTAAGAGCAGGAACCAGAAGAAGCATAATAGTTTACAATCAGATAAAATGGTAAATAGCCAATAAAATATAAATATACAATTGGGTTTTTTTATATAATCAAAATATGGGCATCATTATTCAATACACATCTTTAAATAACTATAAATTGACTCATCATATTTAATAATTTCAAAGAGGACTACGAATAAGGAAAAACTCAACTACGACCATACATGTGTACATTCAGTGTAGTAAACTAGTAATTATACTCCCAAAAAAAATGATAGGTCAGGGAATGGAGGTGGCTATATTTGGACCACTCCTAACTTTATTGGCACCGCGCCACAACAAAAAACATCAATAGTTGTGGGGGCAACACGTGGGTGAAAGGGTCATACGTGGACCAATTACGTCTTCAATACAGCACGTGAGCACGACGCATGATGTATGTAGAAAGTTAGGAAAAGATACAATCTTTTCGTGCCACGTATATGTAAAATCTAATACCTTTACATGGCTCTTTTTCAGAGTGTACACCTCACACATTTGATCATAGATTGTTTGCTCATAATTATACATGTACAATAAAAAATGGCATGCACCAACTACCCCCTATGGCCTAACACCCGACCCAAAAAAGGAAAACCCATGCTGGCATCACATGCATTACACACTTGTACCAATAGATTTGCTTCTGGTCCCACTTACCCATAAACATACGTAGGGATCTAGTTTATATATATAGAGATCGTTTCTAAATTCTGTAAACCAAAATAGACCTCAAACACCTTCGTTTTCCTTCAAACCTGTAAAAACAATGGCTGTTTCTTCAAAACATAGCACTAGATGCCAAGTGAAATCCATTAGCTTGCCTTGCAGATCGCATCCGACCACTATTCGAATCGAACAACAGCTCAACGCGGCCAAGCTGGATGCAGCAACGGCGACACCACCATCTGCAAAGACCGTCTGCAATGGTTTGTCGCACCTGACAGCGCTCTATAAATCCATGGCCGACCTCCTAAATTCGTCCACCACAAGAGTTTCAATCTCTCGACAACAAAACAAGAAATGGGTCGAAGATATTGTAGACGAATCGGTTAAATTCTTGGATGTTTGTGGCAACACAAGGGATATGGTGACACAGATCAAAGAACACATTACGGATCTCCATTGTGCTCTTCGTCGGAGGAGAAACACCGAAAACAACGTTGATTACAGTTCGTTTAGAAGGAAAATGAAGAAAGATGTTAAACGGTTGGTTGGAAGTTTGAAGGAAGTGGATAATACGATCGGTGGTGGATCTATGGTGGTGGATTCCGATCACCACCAGCTTGCAGCGGTAATGAAGGCGGTAGTGGGAGTTAGTGAGATGACAGTTGCTGTTTTGGAATCTTTGTTGTTGTTCTTAGCGATGCCGGTTTCAAAGCCAAACAGATTGTCATTTGTGGTATCGAAGTTGATACACAAAGGGATGATAGCATGCGATGATCAACAAGAACTTGGGATTTTGAATGAATTGGATGCCATAGATGCTGGGTTGCAGGCAGCTCCATGTAAAGATGGATCATCGGAGAAGATACAGACTGTGAAGTGTAGATTGGAAAGAGTAGAATCTCAGCTCGAATGCATTGAGAGCAGATTAGAAAGCATTTTTAGACGATTAATTGGAACCAGAACATCTCTCCTCAACATCATGTCACAGTAAATTTTAGCCTGATGATATGTTTATCATGTAATTTGAGTTTTCATTTTAATGTACATTGCCAAAACGAATAGTTAAAATACAAATTCGATATTATACTCGTATAAATTAAACAACACATTTCATGCACACAAATTATATCATGTATAAATTGATACCCATGTTATGAGGGCCATGTATAGGCACCGACTTTTTAATTAATAAGTGTGGCCCAACAAGCAGTGGCATCTTCGAAGAACACATAGGTGATGGGTGACAGATCTTGTTGTTAAGGCAATATAACCCGATTTTATGTCGGAACGATGAATGTCATGAGGACAGGTTAAAGATTTTGGTTCGCCCCACCGGCCACCCCATAACTGGTTAAAAAATGCCTCGTAAAATGGGCCCATGGGCCGTAAAGTGTCGCCAAGGCTCATCGGTGTGAGTGCGGTCCAAGACCGCACTTCGTGCCACATAGGAAGGGAACACCACCTCCAGACCGCGGTCTGATGCGGTCTTGGTCGCAGTGCGGTCCTCCAAAGTCGTGTGTTCTGATTGGTTGAGGCAAGATGGGAATGATTGAGCCATTGAGTATTTTTTTTTCTTTTGCTTTTTCTTTTCTATATATATACATATCAACTTAAATTTTTTTTCACAAAACAATCTCCTCCTTCTTTCAAAAAAATAAATAAATAAATTAAAATTACCACTCTCTCAAAAATGTCATCTTCATCTTCTGAAGAATTTCAGACAATTTTTTATACCGCTATTGTGCGTGTTCAAATGACGGAACAAACATATAACGTTGTATGTAACAACGTAGTTGCAAGTTCTCAAGAGAGAACACGAAGATATATTTACAAAAATCGTGAAGAAGCCAACCAATGTTTGGTGCAAGATTATTTTGCAGAGAATGCCACTTACTAAGGGTATTATTATCGTAGGCGCTTCAGAATGCTCAAAGGTTTGTTCGAACGTATAGTTGAAGATGTAACGAGAGAGTGCAGTTTTTTACAACAACACTACAATGCTAGAGGTACACTTGGTTTCACTCCCTTACAAAAATGCACGGCCGCACTTCGTCAGTTAGCATATGACATTCCGTCTGATTCGTTAGACGAAAGTTTTAGGATGTCTGCTAGGATAGCACGAGACAGTCTCCATTTTTTCTACAAAACCGTGATTCAGTTTTATGGTCCAAAATATTTACGTAAGCCTACACGTAATGACATCCTGCAATTGCAAGCTCAGCATGCTAGTGTGCATGGGTTTCTTGGAATGCTAGGAAGCTTAGATTGTCTCCATTAGGCATGAGAAAATTGCCCTACAGCATATCATGGGCAATTTACCCGAGGTGATCATGGTCACCCAACGGTCATACTTGAAGCAGTTGCATCGAATTTGGCATGCTTTTTTCGTTCTCTTGGTTCGATTAACGACATCAACGTTCTTAACCGTTCACCAGTACTTAACAACATATACAATGGATCCGTACCCGATTATTATTTTCAAGTGCGTGGAACGCCATATAATTAGTATGGTTATTATCTGGTCGATGGAATCTATCCTGAGTATGTTGTGTTTGTTAAATCGTTTTCAGCTCCACATGGTTCTAAACGAAAGAAATTCAAGAGAGCTCAAGAAAGAGCTAGGAAGGATGTTGAGCGTGCTTTTGGAGCTCTGAAGAAACGGTGGTTCATATTGAAAAAACCAGCAACTTATTTGGGCGAGGAAAAACTTCAAAAATCTTGTATACATGTATTATATTGCATAACATGATTATTGAAGACGAAGGAAGAGGCATATGTGCGTTTGACGAGGAAGAAACCATGCCAGAGACAAAGCCAATAGAAATTGGCGGCGAAGAGTATATAAACAGGAGAGCAGAGATACGTTGCACTGAAACATTTCACAATCTTCACAATGACTTGGTGGAACACATTTACGGAGTTCAAAACATTAACATTAATTTGGATCCACACTTTTAATGGAATGTCATCATTATAATAGTAACTAGATGAAGGACCTCGTATTACAGAGTTTGGATTTATGAACAGGTTTTGGTCGATTGTTTTGGTTGTTCTGCGAAATAAACTGTTGTTTCTACATGTGGGTAATCTGGAGTGAATGTGGGGGTTCTAAATAGTTGTTTTTATGGTAATATTTGAAGTGAGTGGTTGTTTTATGTGGTTGTATATGTAACTTTATGTATGTTTGGTATTTTATTTGTATCTTAACATGGACCAACTGTTCTTTATATATGTGAGTAATTTGGAGTGAACATACAGGTTGTAACATAGTAGTTTTTATGATAATACATAGAAAAGATAGGAAGGATTACATAGTTGACAAGAACATAGTAGTTTTATGTTGATACATAGAAAAGACAAAATGGATTACATAGTAGACATGATGTTAATCTTCTTAGATAATGACATAAGCTTATTGTCGGCTATATGTAGGGAAGATCTTTGACGATTTTGGCATAGGCTTCCATAGTTGCGTTGAATTTGTCTTGGATGGCTTCGAAGGAGTCCATCATCAGAGTTGTTTCTTTGTTCATGTCTTTGATGAGCTCTTCCGTGATGACATAGTGGTTGTATGGGAGAAATGTTGGCGACTGTTTTAGTAGTTCCTGTCTCATGTTGACTATTGTGGTGTATGTAGTTGGGACTATAGAGATAATGAGCTTCATGGTCTTGATCTTGTCACTGATTTCTTCCATGACAGTTTCCATATTTTGTTGGTTGTTGCTTTGAATCAAATGGTCCTTTATATAGAAAATGTATGATTCAGTTTCGTTAAGTAGTGTAGCTATTTTTTTCTTTAAAAAGCAGATAAGTTATAATGTAGGTACATAATGACCTATCTATTTTACTGGAAAATGGCGGTGGCTTGTTGACTTGAGTTGTCAGTTTGCTTTCATGCATGACCTTAAAATTTGAGTTAATTTTCCTTTTTCATTTAACGTTTAGGTGGTGTGATGTTCCATGTCGATACTTATACGAACAGTTAATATACTAAGGTATAAGGATCAGGAGAGAAACATATGTGAAGTACTTATCCGTTGCATAATATTTCTTAAACATACATACATTCCGCCATGTAAAACAAAGACGATAAGTGAAAGAGCAAAAGAACCATCAGTCTTCACATTTGACGTTAGTCTATATATGGCTGATCATCTTTGGGAACCTTTTTGAGTTCTTTTTCAAGTCCTCGATGATGGTTTCCGTCTGTCTCTTGAGGCTATAGATAGCCTGGATCGCCTTTGTCGCATCGTAGGCGTTGCTGTTGAGGACATCCTTTATTTGGAGGTAGTTGGTGTACTTGAGGCGAATACTCATCTTTTCTAGTATTTTCCATGGTCTGTTGATGCCAGGAAGAAATCATTTTCAAGGTTTTCGAGTGTTGTCTTCTCCTATTGTTATTGTCCGATGAGAACATGAATGATGTTTTCCAATTTTTTTGGTTTCATCTTTTTCTAATTTTTTTTATTCTGCGAGTTTCTGGTTGGTGTTGTAAATGGATGAGCTGTAAACCGGTAATTGGGTTGATAGTTTTATAGATGGGGTGTTATTGTTGATGATATTTGAGTTGTCTAATGAATACGTTCATCATTTCAGAAGTGAAGTTGATGGGTCGTTTTGATAGTGAAGGTCGGTTGAAATGAAGGACTCTATCACTGTGTTTATCGAAGATGGTGTAATGCGAGATTATATTGATATTCTATGTTTATTTTGTTCTAATTTTTATTCAATTTTCTATGGCATTGAATGTGAGTCTATAATAACGTGGGTTTTCTCTAAGCTCTATAAGATGTGATTTAGAAACAAACCGAAACCAATTGGTTGGTATAGTCATTGTGTCTAGAAGTGGTTTGATTATTGAAATCAAGCCGATATTAATCTAGAAGTCATTTTCCAAAATCTTTTAGTGTCTATCTAATTCAGGGAAACTGTATTCATATATGGTGTAGCAATCGAACACATTAAGTACTGATTCTATGTAAGCATGATTGGTCCGCTGCCCGAGAATTTCTATTGCATCTCCCTGTGAGAAAAATAGAAATGTTAAAGACTATGAGTGACTTGTGATTGTTGTATGTACACAAAGTGCATGTTGGTTTTTGCAAACTTACGAATCTGTCAACAACTAAGTACCATGTCTCATATCGACGAACTTCATGCTTCTATATGCGATTTATTCTAACCTCTATAGGACTTCCAATGTCATCGAATTTCAACTTGGATATGTTACTCATGATTGGTTGGTCTTCTCTGATAAGAGTCGAACCACGAAGGCAACTTTTTAGTATAAATGAACATGATAATGACATTGAACGCGTGATGCTTAAATGTATAAGTGGGAATATATATATATATATATATATATATATATATATATATATATATATATATATATATATATATATATATATATATATGCAATAAATAAGAATGTTTGTTAGTAGTGATAATTATAGCAACATAAATAGTAGCGGTATGAATGTGAAAAGGGTGTGTGTTAGTGATACTGTAGACCTCGTCGGGAGTGACTTTGCATAGTAGAGCCTTATAGATGACATTTTTTGTTTGGTTATATAAGTCCAGGTCATTCGTTTCTATGAGAATCTTTAGAGAAGCTAGAGAGGTAGCTCTAGATAACGCTACATATAACTGTCCATGTGAAAATACTGGCTGAGATAGATAATCACCGATTTTTGTTAGTGATTGTCCTTGACTTTTATTGATGGTCATGGTGTAACATAGCTTAACTGGAAATTGTTTTCATGAAAAGGTGATTGGTAAATCTAATGGTCTATGTATGATTTTTATGCGAGGGATGTAAACATGTCTTTCGATACATGTTCCTGTTATTATACTTGCTTCGATTATAGTCGGAAGTAGTTGTGAGACAATTAGTCAGGTGTCGTTACATAAACCCTCTATTTGATTGATGTTCCTTATCAACATTATGGGCGTGTTTACTTTTAGGTGAAGTGTATGAGGTGATATTCCCGCAAATGTTAGTTGATTTAGATACTAAATAGGATAAAGACCTTCTAAATCAGATGCATGTTTTCCATTTGGTTGCATTCGGTCTATACTATTGTATCCTACCACATGTGCCGATCGTTTTTAGAATGATGGAATTTATGTTGCCAGCCATTTCATTTTTCGGGCAAACAATTGCTCTAACTAAAAGGTCAGTATCGGTTGGGTTGTTGACCATATCATTTCCATACACGAAGTTTATGAAATCTTTTTAGCAAAGTAGGGCCTGGTGATATCAATAACGAATTTGGGATTTGAATCCAGAATGTGTCTTGTGGATCATCTTTGTCAGGGTATCTGACTACTCCATCCCTAATACAAAGTAGCCAATCGGCAAAGGTGGATATTGATAGTGTATGTGTGCCAGTATCTTTGTTGGAAAGTGGTTTCATATTTTGACTCAGTATCCAAATTTTGAAAAAGCTCCATAGGTGTAAATTTAGATTAGTAAGATCTACGATCTGAGAACGCGTGCTTTTCGGTAGTATAGGGAGTGTTTGTCGAAAATTGCCACCAACAATAACTAAAATTCCACCAAATACCTAACCGTTACAATCCAGTACGTCTCACAAAGACTTGTCAAGATATTTAAAACATCTTCTGTCGCTCATTTGTGCCTCGTCCCATATCATGACTGATGTGTGATGCATAAGATCACCTAACAATGTTCTCTTCTTTATGTCCCATGATCTTTTGTTAGTCATATCGATTGGTATCTTAAATCTTGAATATGTTGTAGTTCTAGAGGGTAGCAGCAATGATGCAATCCTAGATATGGCAACCGCTAGAACAACTTTTCTAATCGATCTAAAATAAGAAAGAATGGTAGTTCGTAGAAAGGTCTTCCTGGTACCTCCATGACCATAAATGAACATCAATATTTGTTTTTTGGTTTTTATGGAGCCGAAAATAGTTTGGTAGATCGACATCTATTGGTTGTTTAACTATGGAAGAAATTAAGCATGTTGGTCAGACAGAAGTTTCCTGTCGTAACTCATCTCCTCAAGCAGAAGACGATTTTGTAGGATAGAAAGGATGGCAAATTATGGCATTGGCAAATCAAAATCAGCCAGTGACTTGGAGGGTAAAGAGGAACAAAGATTGTGTTCTAATTAGTGAAGTAACTGTTAGTGCACCACATCGTCTATGACAAGGAAGTTCTTATCTAGCATCGTCATTTTTAACCTATGCATGTAGTCATCCAACATTTTTTCCTGTGTTGCTTCCCACAACAGGCGCGGATTATAATGTCTGCAAGAAGAAATGAACATATTATATAAGAAATTACCGCACAATTTACTTTTCTGCAACAAATAAATAAAAGAAACAGAATATAATGTCATGTAAAAATGAGGGACTATAAAATAACATTGAACCACATAACATTCGGAAATGACAAAAGATACGTTATTTTTTTTATACGTATGACCATAAGTTGATTATATCTGATGTTGGAATATCTTGCAATGATAGAGACACCTTTTTTTCTAGAAAGAGCAAATGGTCATATTCAAGGGACACATAAACAATACTGCAGGTACATAACAGTTTCATATATGTTTAGTGACTGGGAAAAAAAACAAAATAAAAAAAAGAAAATAATAACTAATGTGAAAACAAACTGCTTAAAATAATTAGCACCAACAGATTTGTACAAATCTGTAAGGTAAAGAAATTGTAAAATCATAACAATGACATAAAGACCTAAATGATAGTGACAGAATAACATACATGCATCAATGTCGCCAAAAGTCTTGTCTTCCTTTAAAAATATGATAAACGCCTGAAACTTTATCTTAAAAACTCTAGCAATGATATTTGCCCTGTTGTGAGGATCTCTCTGACCATGGCATCCATATAACGCATTATTTCTGTCCTTTTGACATTACACGTGAATGTTATGAAATACATATACCCTACATATGGCAACTACATCCTAATAGTGACTATACATGTAGTGAGGATCACCTGTAAAAGATGTGGGTAAGAAGATGTGTTTCCCAACTGATCGAGCTTCCCTATCACCCTTTGCAAGCGCATAGTATAGACCGCGTACATATTCAGAATGAAGGTTACCTTGATGAGTGGCGATATATTCCAGCCATCCATCCTTAATACAAGTATATGCATCTACCAAATATTGCTGAAAGAGTTAAGATGTATTCAAAATAGTAGACCATATGTGTCGAAGACCATGTATCTGATATGCATAATACATATTAACAATAAGATTCCTTGTATCAACAACAATCTGATTACCCAACTTCAAACGCAGAGACCAACCTCACCATATGGAAATAAAATTGGATATTGCAGGGGCATATAGCTAGGATGAAGCTCACTAATACACTTCAAACGACCCGAATTGGAGGGGACTACAATATCATAATTTGTACGATTAGTATCCAGTCACTATGCAACCCAAGGATCTAGGCGAAGGTAGGTCATATCTACGGTCGGGACATTGTTAACCAAACGAACAACATATGATGCTATATTCATCTCATCAGCAAGCTGTTTTGCAGTCTTGAATGTACACACATATTTATAGTTCTCCTTTAAAAAGGCAACCAGAAACATAACTATAACCTCGTCCAAATTCCTTTTTATGGGATTGTCGAAGTCCATAAACCTGTTACTGACCTCATTCTCGGTGTCTAACAAATATAGTTGAAGAAACCTAGGCCCCTTGACAACATTAGGGAAAATTGACCCAATTTTATGACTAATCTGACCTAAAACCTTAAACAGTAGGGACCAAGACCATCATTTAGATCCTCATATACATTTGCTCCAAACGATGTCATAGAGAAGATGATGTTATAAGCTCTAATGTCCCTCAAGAAACGAACATTATCAAAAAGGGCAACAAATTGAGCTAGTAATCAAGAAGGATAAGGAAGGATAACAACAGCAAATTTGCAACAATGATTATATCTCGGGTGATGAACAGTGAATAGCTTCAGGGACCTTTCAACAAACAAAAAATAGGAGCCACAAAATTCAAAAATGCAGTCACAGTCACCACAGTCGAGACACGCGGGAAGAACACTAGCGGACCGCATTCGTCGAGATCGCCGACTACGACCAATAACAGGGGCAACAGAGACAGCAGAAGAGGAACCAATATTATCCCCAACAGAAGAGGACCCAACATCAACATACCCCTGCTTACCATGACCAGACATACGACAAGAAACCAAACAAAACAATCTGAAGAACCCAAACAAAAAAAGGACAATCGAAGGATTTTACATTAGAAGAGGAAACAGAAAAGAAAGAAAGCAAAGACAACAATAGACACAAATAGAGATACAAAAGGAATGCCGGTCACAAAAACATGGAATAGAATAACAACAATCCAAAGTTGATTGGGCGAAAAAACGGTGAAGAAAGATGTGAGGAACATGTGTCAACATGTGTCCATAAAGAATTGAGAAAATGACATAAAATGCTCCACACAAAAATCGATAGCAACAAAGCCAAAAGATAACACATATCTATAAACAAAGGACCATTTTTTTCAAAACCTTAGGAACTTTATTGTTCCTAAGGATAGTCCCTTTTTAAAATATATATATATATATATATATATATATATATATATATATATATATATATATATATATATATATTAAGTAATATTATATAATAAAACTAATAGGAAAAAAATTAAAAACAATATATTTTATGAAATCCAATCGATCATGCATTATCTTATAACATTCATGAGTAAACTTATTATTGTATAATAAACTAAACTATATTATCTTTAATTATCTAGTTGTATTTATCTTTAAATTATTATATACTAAATATACAAGAACATCAATAAAATCTTAATCAAGTCCTTTAAATAATGATATGGTATAACTGTTAAAACTTTTAGGGTTTTATTTGTAATATTTTCATTATTTTGGGAAAATTTTGATAAAGTCTTAAAAGTTTTTTTTAAGTAGAAAATTATATTTATTTTAAAAAAATCACATAATTTGTCATTTGTTGTGTGTGTATATATATATATATATATCTAGGGAGAGGATCAAATGAGAACACCTAAAAGGTTGAAAACGCGAGAACAATTCTGAAACAATCAATATATAAGGGCATACTAGTAATTCTATATTTTAATTAAATTAAAATAAACTAAAATTCAATCAAATTCCCTTAAATTTAAGATCAGTTACCAAAAAAGAAATAAATATTCAATTTTTTATTTTTCTTTTTAATGGAATATAAAAATCATTTTTACCAAAATTTATTTTAAAACTGAAAAAAAAAAATTCTTACAAAAAACAATTTTTTTCTCCTATTTCACGTTTTTTTTTTTTTTTTTTTTTTTTTTTTTTTTTTTTTTTTGTGTATGTGTGTGTGTTCAAAAAAATGAATAGAAATCGAACACCAAATTAGTACATTTGTATTCATAAATGTTTTTTTTTTCAAAAAACCTGATACTACAATCACAAATAAGTACACATCAATTTACAAGTAATCCAATTTCTTTTTTTAATCAATTGAAAATAAAAAGAGTGTAAAAATTATCATTTCTTCATAAAAAGAATATCTCTAATCATAAATAAATATACTCATTAACACATATTTACACTGTTATTCACAAATGAGTACAGTGCTATTAAGAAATAAGTACCCTGTTATTCAGAATTGAATAAATGAATACCTTTAATCATAAATAAATACATTCATTCACTGTTATTCACAAATGAATACAATACTATCCACACATGAATGGATTGCTATTCATTCACTGCTATTCACACATGAATGCACTGCTATTCACAAATGAATACACTGCTATTCATAGATAAATACAATTTTTCATTCTTCCATTTCCTCTCACACTCCCTTCTTTTTCGCAGGTCTTCGAGGTGCAACAAAAACACCCCCACCAGAGGTGTTTGTTGGTGGTTTCCAGGGAGCCAAGGGCAACAGCCCCCTCTGTTTTATCCCACTCTTTTACGACACACGAAGAAACCCAAACACCCCCTGTTGTCGTTTTCTTTCTGCCTTCCTCCACTTGGCAATTGTTGCAGCTACTTTCTTTGGTGCATCGCATCTGCTTCTTGTTTTCTTCTTTCTTGAATGATCCATTGGTAAAGAAGATGATTGGAAGTTTGACTAAGAATATCCATCTCAGTGTTTCTGTAAATGTAGAAGAATCAAGCAATGAGCAAAAGATGAAACACCCAGTTAAGCCTATCAAATTCTGCCAAACATCAAACTCCAAACACAATAACACATTTTAAACCCCACTGATTGCAAAAAGAACAATAAAAAAAAAGGAATCATTATGTTCTTCTTCTCCCATTTCCTGTGAAAATAATAGCCAAACACCCCTAATGGATTGATGTTTCATCTGTTTTGTTCTTTTTATTGTTCTTATCAAATCAGGAAGAAGATGAAACAAAAAGAATACTAGAGATTCTTATCTCGGTTTACTGTTGGCGACAGATTCAAGAAGGGCAGAGGATCGATGGCCATTTCCCCCTCTTAACGGGTCTGCCATCACTGAACCACCAAGCCAAAAATCTTCTGCCTTCATTTTTCCTTTTCAGTCAAGAACCAAAAGTCAACTAGTGGCTTGTTATTAAACTCTATATCAACAGAACCTATGATTAATTTCAAGAAAGAAAGAAGAGAATTTAAGAAGGGTACGATCGATTAAAGAAGAGAAGAGATCCAATTTCGAGTTTTATAATTAACACCATTACCTGTGATTTTTTCTTGTGCGTGGTGTCGATTGAAGAGAAAGAAGAGTTGTATAGATTCGATTTTTGGGTCTATGATGGTGTAATACTGGGTGATGCCCAGACCGATGATGGCGTGAGTTTTATGATGGAGTCGGATTTGTTATAAAACCCTAGAGAGAGAGAGTGACGAGAGAGACGGGGGAATAGGAGAAAGATGAGAGGAAATTGGTGAGAGGGTGAGAAATTATAGGAAATAGATAAAGTTGCAATTCCTATTATGCCCTTCTGATCATTTCAAAGTTACACTTTAATACCATTAGTTTTAGAATTTTTCATAAATAGTCCATTTAATAATAACCTTAGATCTAAGTATTTAAATGGTTCATATATGTTCTCGCGTTTTCAACCTTTTAGGTATTCTCATTTGATCCTACTCTTATATATATATATATATATATATATATATATATATATATATATATATATATATATATATATATAAGGACTGTTTCGTTAATTTGAGCAAAATGTTAAATAATCGGGATTTTTCTATTAAAAAAACTTTTAGGACTTTATTAAAAAATTTCCAAAATAATAAGATTTTTCTGCATTAATCCAAAACTTTTATAAATATTTAAATTTTATTAAAGTTTATTTTATATGTTTCAGTTTAAAAAATAAACATAATTAATATATTTATTTAAGAAATAGCTGTAAAAGTTAGGACATGAGAGAGAGAGAGAGAGAATGGGTATATGGTTAACAAAGAAAAAAAAATAGCTAAGATTAAAAGCTTTTAAAAACAGCAGCAACAAAGTAACCACCGATCCAAAATTAGTCATAAGTTTAGATTTCAAAAATTTGTATACTTATAGAGGGTCAAACCTCAAACACATCATTTCTATTAATTTGATTTTAACAAGTATATAATTTATATTTTTTTCATTACAATAATATTAAACAAATAAGATTGTATTTATAACACTTAATAATAACTTTTTGTAACATACGTTATCGTGTTTTAAAATTTCAATATGTATTTAAATTTTTATACGAATTTGATAAAAAAAAAAAAACAAACTTTATATTTATAATTAATTAATATAATTAATATAAAAAGAATGATTAAAACTGAAAACTCAAAGTTCATTTTTATTTTAAGATAAATAAATAGTATAACACTATATTTGGTGTAATACTATTTATTTCTCCCATAATGGAAGAATAAATGGGGGTAGGATTCGAGATTAATGGGGGAGGGGGGGGGGGGGATGAGAGAAATAATGAAAAATAGGAATGGGTTGGAGATGCTATAACAGCACTCGGTACGTGCTATAAACATGACGTTATTATCGACGTGGCTATATGTAAATGGCGATATAATGGGGAACCCCCCCCCCCCCCCCCCCTTCTTGTTATGAAGACGTTTAAATTTAAACAAATACTAATTTAAATAAATAAAAGAAACTAATAAACTTTAATTTTGAAAATTTTGAAATTAAAAGGTTAAAGTTCATAAATGATTTTTTTTTTAAAGTTCATAAATCAAATTGATATTCATTTATTACTATATTTATTGCAATTATTATATTAACATATTATATGAAATTTAATAAAATAGAAAAACTAATAAAATAACATGTGAAAAAAAATTAATTCAAATAATCATAAAATAATATTTGACAAATTGAATGAAATATAACAAATAACAAAAAAAAAATCTTTATTTATTAGAGATGATTAATGACAGCCTCAAAGTGAGATTTTTGGCGGTGGTTAAAAAGATTGATCCAAAGTCAATCTTATTAACAATTAATTTCGTGATCAAAATTAATTACGATTATATTCTTATAAGTAAATTAAAGTTTCAGATCCCATATCATAAAATATCTACGGCTAAATGAACACAACTTTATAATTCTAAGAAAAAAAAAAAGACATTTCGTAAATTTTGATTTTCATGAAATTTTGTTTTTTGAAATACTCACAACCTTTTGACCACCATTTTTGTTTTAAATTTTCATGTAATTCAATCTTTCTTATCATAGATCATATCTCTTATTAAAAAAATTACATAAAAGTTAACTAAAATGTCAAAATAATTATTATTTTATTTATAAAGGGTGTCTACAATATATATATATATATATATATATATATATATATATATATATATATATATATATATATATATATATAAAAGATATTACTTATTTATGTTTGAAGAGGGAATATAACTAAATATTATCGTTAAACTCGTCGTATAATATAACGAAAAAAGAATAGCCTAAAAAATTCATTCAAACTTTTTCCAAAATTTTAGATTTTACTATAGGGTTATTTTTAATTTGAAGTAGTTAACGGAGGAAAAAACTAAATGTGTTGGTATAGAGGGTCAAACCTCAAACACATCATTTCTATTAATTTGATTTTAACAAATATATAATTTGTATTTTTTTCATTACAATAATATTAAACAAATAAGATTGTATTTATACCACTTAATAATAAGTTTTTGTAACATACATTATCGTGTTTTAAAATTTCAATATGTATTTAAATTTTTATATGAATTTGATAAAAAAAAAAAAAAAAAAACAAACTCTATATTTATAATTAATTAATATAATTAATATAAAAAAAAGGATTAAAACCGAAAACTCAAAGTTCATTTCTATTTTAAGAGAAATGAATAGTATAACACTATATTTAGTGTAATACTATTCATTTATCCCATAATGGGAGAATAAATGGGGGTAGGATTCGAGATGAATCCGGGGGGGTAAAGACCCCAACTTTCGTATTATTTTGAAAGACCAAAACTTTCATATTTCACATTATCATTACTCCAAAACATGATATTTACATATTCATAAAAGCAATATTTTACATTGATATAAAGGATTTACAAACTATTGGATACAAACCTTCTATTACAAAGTATTATATATATTACATAATTACCCACGATATTGTAATTTATACAAACATAAAAAGTTGTACAAAAGTACTATTACAAACTATTCTACATCTTTCAATAGTATGTAAACATACTAGTTATTTGTCACCTCCCAGCATAAGTTCTCCTGGTCACATCCATCGAGAGCTTCATATGTTGCTTCCCACCAGACTAAAGCTTCTCCATTGAGCATTGCAGAAGCATAAATAGCCTTGTCTTCATCATCCACATGAGAAACACGAAATACTTTCTCGGTGTTCTGAATCCAAGTTAGAACAATTATAGGATTAAGGACACCAGAAAACTCCGTAGCACCACTACTCTTGAAATCTTTGAACGAGGGATGCTTCAACTTTCCGCTTGAAGATTCTCCGGTGACTTTCTCTTTCCTTTATCATCATTCTTTTTGTATTCTTCGAGAGTTTGTCGAATAACACCGGTAAGTTTACCTAGAAGTCGCTCCTCACGAGGAGATACTGGAGTATTCACTTCCTCGGGTTGAGGATCTCCATCAACATCAGGGGTATGGCTACTTACTTGTTCAGCCATCGATCTGAAATATGGAGTAAGATAGTATTTTAGAATATTAGGGTTTACTATTACCTAATACTTTTACTTATATATTTCCTATGGTTTGTATCGCTATACTTACAATGATTAAGTTCATATATTGAACTTCCTATAGTTTAAGTCTAAATACTAATCCGTGGAATTTAGTTCGCTTAAACTACTACTCTGATACCATGGTTGAATGACCCCAACTTTCGTATTTTTTTGAAACACCCAAACTTTCATATTTCACATTATCATTACTCCAAAACATGTTATTTGCATATTCATAAAAGAAATATTTTACATTGATATAAAGGATTTACAAACTATTGGATACAAACCTTCTATTACAAAGTATTATATATATATATATATATATATATATATATATATATATATATATATATATATATATTACATAATTACCCAAGATATTGTAATTTATACAAACATAAAAAGTAGTACAAAAGTACTATTACAAACTATTCTACATCTTTCAATAGTATGTAGACATACTAGTTATTTGTCACCTACAATTGTTAAACATTGAGAGGGTAAGTGGTGACGCTTAGTGAGTTCAAAAATAGATACAATATAATGTTATGCCATATATATATATATATATATATATATATATATATATATATATATATATATATATATATATACACTTCAATGTGGCAAAGCAAAGAGGAACAACAAGATGTATGTGAGATCATGTGACAAGCGTTCATATCAATCAAAGACATTATTCAAAGATATTATTTTCAATTCTTGATATACATCAATAAAGCTTTGGCCCAAATGGCATAGATGACATGCAATTTGTGATTAACATCTTGTTAGATTTCAGGCTTATAGTCCTGTCTAACCATTTGCCAATGCCATAGAATAGAAGTTATTCTCTTATGGAGATATGCTCTACATGGCCAGAGGCTACGTACCAGTACCAATGTGAATCTAAGTCCTTTCACTGATCACATGGTCAAAGGTATTACAATTGCTATAAACATTGCGAATAACACGAGAAAATAGCTCAGAATGATAATACTGAAAAACACATAGCACATATAACACATAACATACAATTGTTCCTATATATTGAACTCACTTTATGTTAACCGGGGGTTAAAATAGTAATTTGGACAGCACTTCGGCTTTAAATATGCCTTTCAATGTTGAAAACCAGGAGCTTGATTGAAAACCGGGCTCTGCGAAGGTAGGGCTTCAAAACCGAAAAGTTAAAATTTCCAGGCTTTTTGGGGGTCTCGGGATGTGTTTCGGGTGCTA
Organism: Lactuca saligna; assembly: GCF_052625555.1. NCBI lineage: Eukaryota > Viridiplantae > Streptophyta > Magnoliopsida > Asterales > Asteraceae > Lactuca > Lactuca saligna. Next base: position 139,099,941 of record NC_136418.1, read on the forward strand.
AAACTGATTTCGGGGCTTCGGGGAAAGTTAATATGAAGAAAATATGGAAAGAGGGGCTAAAAGTGGCAAATTTTCAAAGTTAGTCGGAAGGGTTCGCAGGTCCTCTTTATATAGGGCCGAGGGTTAGGAAGTCTGCGGCTTGGAGGATTCCACGTCGCACCTGCGAGGTTCGGTCCAGAAGCAACTCGGTGGCTCAGACGTGGCTTCTTCGTGCGAGCGTCGGTGGCAAAGGCGAGGGACGTGGAGGGGCGAGGTTCGGACACCGCAACGAGGCGCGTCGAAAGCTGATTGGCTCGCACTTTGGTCGAATCGGTAGGCGGCACGCGTCAGTCTCCGGAAGCAAGCAGCGAAGCAGTTTGGTCTGGTCCACGTCTCCGGTGAGGCACCTGCTTCGTGCGAGGTGACGTGGCCGGTTACTATTCATGCGAAATTCTTCGATTTTCGGGCCCCAAACTTCTAAAATCCATAACTTTCGCATACGAGCTCCATTTTTGACGTTCTTTATATGCACGCGTAGCTAAAATTACGCTCTACAACCTTTGTTTAGACTTCGTCGGCTAATTTTGAAGTTAATTTTAATATTATTATTTTTAACAGACCGGGACAGGAAAATCCGTTAAAAATTCATAACTTCTTCATCCGACATCCGTTTTCGTCAGACTTTTTACCGTTGTACTACATATGATGAGACCTTCGATTCTTGTTTAGGATGTATCGGTAAAATATCGCTCAATCTAAAATTCGAGTTTTTAGCTGTCTACTGCTAAGTTGAAACTTCGAAAAATCATAATTTCCTCATACGAAGTCAGATTTTGGCGTTCTTTTTATCGAATTTCTCGGTTTAACGAATACTACGACTTTCATTTAGATTAATAAGGCTAAAAAGTAGTTTATCAAAAACTCACTTTTTACGTCATTCGCCGCCATGCCGGTTTTGTTGCGGATCTTCGGTTGGTCATAACTTCTTCGTTATAACTCGGATTTTGATGAGGTTTTCGCCTACAACATCAAATATTAAAATTTTACTTATTTAAAATTTCATATTTTCGCTAAATTTCAATATTTGGCTTTTAATTGGAATCTTATAAGACTTCCAATATTTTCTGAGTGATTCTAAACATGGTTTTACTTCATTTCTAGTAAAAACCATCTGTTAGAACTCAACACTCAATTTTACATAATATTTCACAATTTTATTTATTACAAAACATGATTTTAAAACGTGTATGTTACAAATACCTCATCCTTTTGAGGATTTCGTCCCCGAAATTACATCGATTAAAATAAATGGGGATATTTTGCTTTTGTCTCATTCTTATTCTCCCAAGTATAGTTTGGGCCACGATGGTGTTTCCACTTGACAAGCACCAATTCTACTTCTTTATTGCATAGCTTAGTTGTTCTTTCATTCACGATTTCTTCAGGCTCTTCTACATATCTTAACTTATTATCCAATTTCACTTCGGATAATGGAACTGTCTCATCGTAGATGCTCAAGCATTTGCGCAGATAACTTACATGAAACACATCATGAATACCCGCCAAATCTTCAGGCAATTCTAAGCGGTAAGCTTGCTTTCCAATTCTCTGGATGATTTTGAAAGGACCAACAAATCTAGGACTCAACTTTCCTTTCTTCCCAAATCGCATAAGGCCTTTCCATGGGGATACCTTCAGCATCACGAAATCACCCACTTGAAATTCTATAGGGCGTCTTCTCTTTTCCGTATAGGACTTCTGTCGATCCTGGGCCACTTTCATTCTTTCTCGTACGATTTGAATCTTGTCGGTGGTGTCTTGAATCATTTCAGGGCCTGCAAGGATCTTCTGTCCTAAATCACGCCAACATAACGGTGTACGGCATTTGCGACCATATAATGCTTCGTATGGTGGCATTTTGATTGAAGTGTAGTAACTGTTATTATACGAAAATTCGACAAGCGGTAAATATTTATCCCAGTTACCACCGAACTCCAAAACACATGCACGAAGCATATCTTTTACTGTCTGGATTGTTCTCTCTGTCTGACCATCTGTCTGAGGATGATAAGCGGTGCTAAGAGCAACTCGAGATCCCAATTCGCGTTGCATACTCGCCCAAAAGTGAGAAGTGAAGCGAGTATCGCGATCGGAAATTATCTTTAGTGGTACACCATGTCTTGCAACAATTTCATCCAAGTATACTTGTGCGTATTTCTCCATTGGAGCCGTTTCAAGCATGGCGAGAAAATGTGCACTCTTAGTCAGACGGTCGATGATTACCCAAATGCTATCATGTTGTCTAGCAGTCTTTGGCAATTTGGTAATAAAATCCATGGACAGCTCTTCCCACTTCCATACAGGAACACTAAGGCTTTCTGGAGTTCCATATGGTTTTTGGTGTTTTGTTTTGACTTGTAAGCATACTAAGCATTCATGTACATATCTTCTAATGTCTCTCTTTAATCCAGGCCACCAATAATCATCTCTTACATCATAGTACATTTTACTTGTACCAGGATGTATTGATAGCTTAGACTTATGAGCTTCGTCTAAAATCTTCTGTCTTAATCCACCAATCTTTGGAATCCATTGCCGATTCTTAAATACTTTTAATCCTCGTGGATCATCAAGTAAAACATCGGCATAATGTACCATTCCTTCCTTCTTTACATTTTCTGACTTTAAGGCTTCAACTTGCCACTTCTCTAGTTCATCAAGAATGGTGAACTTCACCATAGTGTGAGTAATAGTATAACACATACTATTACGATAAACTTTCCTGCTAAGTGCATCTGCAACCACATTAGCCTTTCCAGGATGGTACAGGATTTCACAATCATAGTCTTTGATCAACTCCATGGCTCGTTGTTGTCTCATATTCAGAGTTTGCTAACTGAATATATACTTGAGACACTTGTGTTTGGTAAATAATTGGCATTTTGTACCAAAAAGGTAATGTCTCCAAAGTTTTAGGGCAAATACTACTGCAGCGAGTTCAAGATCGTGGGTGGGATACTTCTTTTCATAATCTTTCAGTTGTCTTGAGGCATAGGCTATCACTTTACCACGATGCATCAACACACAACCGAGTCCCAATCTTGAAGCATCGCTATATACGGAGAAATCATCATCACCTTCTGGGAGTGATAAGATGGGAGCATGAGTCAAAAGATCTTTTAGAGTTGAGAAATCTTTTTCTTGATCTTCACCCCATTCGAACATCACTTCCTTCTTTGTAAGGCTTGTGAGGGGTACGGCTATACGAGAAAAGTCTTTAATGAATCTCCGGTAATATCCCGCGAGACCTAAGAAACTTCGAATTTCGGAAGCATTATGGGGCACTTCCCAATTTTGAATGGCTTCGATTTTGATGAGATCTATAGATACAACGTTACTAGAAATAATATGGCCGAGAAATTGAACGTGACGGAGCCAAAATTCACATTTCGAGAATTTAGCATAAAGTTTCTCCTTTCGAAGAAGTTCTAAGATTTCACGAATATTAACGGCATGATCGGCTTCAGATTTGGAATAGATTAGAATATCGTCAATGAATACGATGACAGACTTATCGAGCATTGGGCGGCATACTCGATTCATCATATCCATGAATACAGCAGGAGCATTTGTCAAACCGAATGACATGACAAGGAATTCGAAATGCCCATAACGAGTACGGAAAGCAGTCTTCGGTACATCTTGCTCTTGTACTTTCAACTGATGATATCCAGATCTCAAATCAATTTTTGAGAAATAGCTAACACCTTGAAGTTGATTGAATAAATCATCGATACGAGGTAGTGGGTACTTGTTCTTGATAGTCACTTTATTCAGCTCACGATAATCAATGCACATTCGCATCGATCCGTCCTTCTTCTTGACAAACAATACTGGAGCACCCCAGGGAGAGGTACTCGGTCGAATAAATCTGTTGTCAAGTAATTCTTGCAGTTGGATCATCATTTCTTTCATCTCGGCTGGTGCAAGATGATAAGGAGTCTTTGCGATCGGAGCAGCACCGGGCACAAGGTCAATTCGGAATTCTACTTGTCTGTCCGAAGGAAGTCCAGGCAGATCATCAGGGAAAACATCGGGATATTCGTTAACAATGGGAATATCATTTACAGTTTTATTCTCCTTTCTTGAGATGTCAACTGTATAGGCCAGATAAATAGGACAACCTTTCGATATGAATTTACGAGCTTTGAGGAAAGAGATTATTTTTAAGATTCTTTGTTCACCGTAGACATGAATAGGATTTTCCCCTTCAATAGGAATGCGTATCATCTTTTCATAACACAAGAGTTCTGCATGGTTCTTTGACAACCAATCCATGCCGAGAATAATATCGAAATTGGGCAAGGAGATAGGGATTAGGTTAGCAAGAAAATTATAGCCTTCAATTTCTATGACACAATCCGTATAGATTTTATTAGCAAGTAATGATATACTTCCTGCAGTATCTACGTGAAATGGTTGCGCGAGTGCATAACAAATAGTTTGAAAAGAATGCGCAAATTCATAAGATACGAAAGAATCCGAGGCACCAGAATCAAATAAGATGTGAGCAGGTCTAGAGTTGACAAGAAATGTACCCGTCACAACATTTGGGTCCTCACGTGCTTCCTCTGCGGAATCTGGAATGCACGACCCTTAGCTTTTGGCACCTCCTCATTTTTAGCTGGAGTATTCTTCGGTTGTTGGACATGGACTTGACTTCTCGCTGGCTGTTGAACAGACGCTTGACATCCCGTCACTTGGCTGGTAAGAGTAGGGAAAAAACGCTTCTTGTGGCTAGTAATACCACATGCATAACAAGTCACATCCTTCCTTGGGCAAGCTGGCTTGATATGACCTGTTTCTCCACACCCATAACAGATAATGGATTCCTTGTCTATTTTGCATTGACCCGGATGATTCCTTCCACAAACGCGAATGACGGTGATTAAATAGAAAAAGATTGTGACCTACCACGGGCACGAAAAGCACTCTGAGATTGTGCTTGCTTGCTAGGATCAGTTCGAATAGATTGAGCTGGTGGAATAGTGGAAGCAGGAGTAGTTCTTTCAGTACGTGGATGCTTTGGAATCGTAAGAGTGGCACCACGTATTTCTAAGTCATGCTCACGCCTTCGAGCATACTCAACGGCTTTATCAAATGACAGAACATCCTGGTTGACAACGAAATCATGGATTTCGTTTCGTAGTCCCTCCATGAATAACTGAATTTTCTCGTCTTTAGTTGGAATATACTTCGTAGCAAACCTTGCTCTTTGATTAAATTTAGTTTCATACTCATTCACAGTCATTCCTACTTGTTTAAGCTCGAGGAATTCCTTCTCCAATCTTCTCCTCATATCTAGAAGACAATACTTCTCTAGCACACGAGTCTTGAACAACTCCCAGCATAAGTTCTCCTGGTCACATCCATCGAGAGCTTCATATGTTGCTTCCCACCAGACTAAAGCTTCTCCATTGAGCATTGCAGAAGCATAAATAGCCTTGTCTTCATCATCCACATGAGAAACACGAAATACTTTCTCGGTGTTCTGAATCCAAGTTAGAACAATTATAGGATTAAGGACACCAGAAAACTCCGTAGCACCACTACTCTTGAAATCTTTGAACGAGGGATGCTTCAACTTTCCGCTTGAAGATTCTCCGGTGACTTTCTCTTTTCCTTTATCATCATTCTTTTTGTATTCTTCGAGAGTTTGTCGAATAACACTGGTAAGTTTACCTAGAAGTCGCTCCTCACGAGGAGATACTGGAGTATTCACTTCCTCGGGTTGAGGATCTCCACCAACATCAGGGGTATGACTACTTACTTGTTCAGCCATCGATCTGAAATATGGAGTAAGATAGTATTTTAGAATATTAGGGTTTACTATTACCTAATACTTTTACTTATATATTTCCTATGGTTTGTATCGCTATACTTACAATGATTAAGTTCATATATTGAACTTCCTATAGTTTAAGTCTAAATACTAATCCGTGGAATTTAGTTCGCTTAAACTACTACTTTGATACCATGGTTGAAAGACCCCAACTTTCGTATTTTTTTGAAACACCCAAACTTTCATATTTCACATTATCATTACTCCAAAACATGTTATTTGCATATTCATAAAAGAAATATTTTACATTGATATAAAGGATTTACAAACTATTGGATACAAACCTTCTATTACAAAGTATTATATATATTACATAGTTACCCAAGATATTGTAATTTATACAAACATAAAAATTAGTACAAAAGTACTATTACAAACTATTCTACATCTTTCAATAGTATGTAAACATACTAGTTATTTGTCACCTACAATTGTTAAACATTGATAGGGTAAGCGGTGACGCTTAGTGAGTTCAAAAATAGATACAATATAATGTTATGCCATATATATATATATATATATATATATATATATATATATATATATATATATATATATATATATATATATATATATATATATATATATATATACTTCAATGTGGCAAAGCAAAGAGGAACAACAAGATGTATGTGAGATAATGTGACAAGCGTTCATATCAATCAAAGACATTATTCAAAGATATTATTTTCAATTCTTGATATACATCAATAAAGCTTTGGCCCAAATGGCATAGATGACATGCAATTTGTGATTAAAATCTTGTTAGATTTCAAGCTTATAGTTCTGTCTAACCATTTGCCAATGCCATAGAATAGAAGTTATTCTCTTACGGAGATATGCTCTACATGGCCAGAGGCTACGTACCAGTACCAATGTGAATCTAAGTCCTTTCACTGATCACATGGTCAAAGGTATTACAATTGCTATAAACATTGCGAATAACACGAGAAAATAGCTCAGAATGATAATACTGAAAAACACATAACACATATAACACATAACATACAATTGTTCCTATATATTGAACTCACTTTATGTTAACCGGGGGTTAAAATAGTAATTTGGACAACACTTCGGCTTTAAATATGCCTTTCAATGTTGAAAACCAGGAGCTTGATTGAAAACCGAGCTCTGCGAAGGTAGGGCTTCAAAACCGAAAAGTTAAAATTTCCAGGCTTTTTGGGGGTCTCGGGATGTGTTTTGGGTGCTAAAACTGATTTCGGGGCTTCGGGGAAAGTTAATATGAAGAAAATATGGAAAGAGGGGCTAAAAGTGGCAAATTTTCAAAGTTAGTCGGAAGGGTTCGCAGGTCCTCTTTATATAGGGTCGAGGGTTAGGAAGTCTGCGGCTGGGAGGATTCCACATCGCACCTGCGAGGTTTGGTGGCTCGGACGTGGCTTCTTCGTGCGAGCGTCGGTTGCAAAGGCGAGGGACGTGGAGGGGCGAGGTTCGGACACCGCAGCGAGGCGTGTCGAAAGCTGATTGGCTCGCACTTCGGTCGAATCGGTAGGCGGCACGCGTCAGTCTCTGGAAGCAAGCAGCGAAGCAGTTTGGTCTGGTCCACGTCTCCGGTGAGGCACCTGCTTCGTGCGAGGTGACGTGGCCGGTTACTATTCATGCGAAATTCTTCGATTTTCGGGCCCCAAACTTCTAAAATCCATAACTTTCGCATACGAGCTCCATTTTTGACGTTCTTTATATGCACGCGTAGCTAAAATTACGCTCTACAACCTTTGTTTAGACTTCGTCGGCTAATTTTGAAGTTAATTTTAATATTATTATTTTTAACAGACCGGGACAGGAAAATCCGTTAAAAATTCATAACTTCTTCATCCGACATCCGTTTTCGTCAGACTTTTTACCGTTGTACTACATATGATGAGACCTTCGATTCTTGTTTAGGATGTATCGGTAAAATATCGCTCAATCTAAAATTCGAGTTTTTAGCTGTCTACTGCTAAGTTGAAACTTCGAAAAATCATAATTTCCTCATACGAAGTCAGATTTTGGCGTTCTTTTTATCGAATTTCTCGGTTTAACGAATACTATGACTTTCATTTAGATTAATAAGGCTAAAAAGTAGTTTATCAAAAACTCACTTTTTACGTCATTCGCCGCCATGCCGGTTTTGTTGCGGATCTTCGGTTGGTCATAACTTCTTCGTTATAACTCGGATTTTGACGAGGTTTTTACCTACAATTTTCTAACGAGATTCTCTACAACATCAAATAATAGAATTTTACTTATTTAAAAATTCATATTTTCGCAAAAACTGTCCAATAGCATGGAAAGGGTAGCAAGTGGTCATCATGGATCGCCTTCATTTTTATTAGAGGTTGTTGCTTCCCAAGATTTATGGATTTGCATGCATTTTTGGGGGTTATGAGTTCCAACAATGACGTCATTGTGGTTGATCAGTTACAAATATTCGATGATCATTTGTCATAAAAGGCAATGGAAGCTCCTTTCAATAGCATGTAGAAACGAATGCAAGTTTGGGTATTACCTTACGAATGGAATATATCCTGCATATTCAACATTCGTGAAGACATTTCGTCACTCGGTTGAAGCAAGAGATAAAGTTTTAAAAGAAGACAAGAAGGATTACGTAAAGATGTAGAACGTGCTTTGGAGTTCTTAAGGTGAAGTGGCACATAGTTGAATATGCTACACGACCATTAGACTTAGAAACTCTAAGATATATTATGTATGCATGTATCATAATGAATAACATAGTTGTAGAAGATCTGGGTAGAGATATTACACACTATATACCAACAGAGCCCATACACATTCAATTTCAACAATGATCAACATAATATTTGCACAAATTGTTGATATTCCAGATGCATATAAACACATATAACTTTGAGAAGACTTGATAGATTATATCTTTAACGGTAACAATGATGATTAGTACTGATTAGGAAAATTAAATTATGTATTTTTTTGTCTTGTAATGTTTTTTTTTTTTTTTTTTTTTTTTGATGTTATGTCTACTTCAAATGCTATGTTTTTTCTAGTATTTAAATATAATATTTTATAAAAATATATGTGTTTAATTAAAAAAAAAAACTCAGAAAAAAATAAAAAGGACATTATGACATGGAAAATAATAGGTGTTATAACATGTAGATAATATGGTGATTATTTTCTCACTTGGTGTTATAACATCACTGATAATGTGATATGTGAGGTGACACCCAACATGCTGTTATACCTAATTACCTATACTCAATCCTCTAAAACTAAACTTAATAATTTTAAGATGGTGTGTAGAAACAAATAACCCAAATTACTCAAATTGATTGGCTGACCCCTAATTTATTACCAATATATTGCACAAATTCACTCAAAATTCAATTAATGTTAAAAAAAATTTAATCCAAATATACTATAGCTAAAGTTTTAGAATGACAGACATATTTAACTATAATTATATGTTTTTTTTCGAATGAGAACTATAATTATATACTACTTATGAGACTTATGTATTATATGTATTAATTAAAAAAAGTTAAATATAAAAGTTAAAATATTTGAGAACTTTGAATTTATAAGAAAATAAGAAAAATATTGAATTATTATAATAGAAAAGTTTTTTATCTTTTAAATTTAAACAAATACTAATTTAAATAAATAAAAGAAACTAATAAACTTTAATTTTGAGAATTTTGAAATTAAAAGGTTAAAGTTCATAAATGATTTTTTTAAAGTTCATAAATGAAATTGATATTCATTTATTACTATATTTATTGCAATTATTATATTAAAATATTATATGAAATTTAATAAAATAGAAAAACTAATAAAATAACATGTGAGAAAAAAATTAATTCAAAATAATTATAAAATAACATTTGACAAATTGAATGAAATATAATAAATAACAAAAAAAAATCGTCATTTATTAGAGATGATTAATGACAGCCTCAAAGTGAGATTTTTGGTCGTGGTTAAAAAGATTGATCCAAAGTTAATCTCATTAACAATTAATTTCGTGATCAAAATTAATTACGATTATATTCTTATAAGTAAATTAAAGTTTCAGACCCCATATCATAAAATATCTACGGCTAAATGAACACAACTTTTATAATTCTAAGAAAAAAAAAAACATTTTGTGAATTTTGATTTTCCTGAAATTTTGTTTTTTGAAATACTCACAACCTTTTGACCACCATTTTTGTTTTAAATTTTCATGTAATTCAATCTTTCTTATCGTAGACCATATCTCTTATTAAAAAAATTACATAAAAGTTAACTAAAATATCAAAATAATTATTATTTTATTTATAAAGGGTCTCTACAATATATATATATATATATATATATATATATATATATATATATATATATATATATATATATATATAAAATTATTTAAATATTAAAAATAATAAACATATAAGTAGATATTTAAAAGATATTACTTATTTATGTTTGAAGAGGGAATATAACTAAGTATTATCGTTAAACTCATCGTAGAATATAACGATAAAAGAATAGCCTAAAAATTCATTCAAACTTTTTCCAAAATTTTAGATATTACTAGAGGGTTATTTTTAATTTGAAGTTGTTAACGGAGGAAAAAACGGAATGTGTTGGTATATAGGTTTGCTAGATTTTGAATTCAATTAACCTAACACCTTTTATTTCCTTAAAAAAAAAAATCATTTTTAATATACGAACTAGGGAAGTGATCCATGGGTCAGGATAGGTTTTGTTTTTTGTTTGTGTAAACATAGTGTATTTTGATTGGTACTTTGTGAATAATAGCATTCTACTAATGTTTCTTTACACAAAGAAGCAAAATACATACAAATTCTTACAAAGTCATACCTATAAAGTACATTCTTATTATGCTTAAGAACTATAAGTATGTTGTTATTATAGGAATAAGGCAAACTCATAGAGCTTTCACTATTTCCTAAACAAAATTTAGAGGCAAATGATAATTTGAGTTGTTTTAAAGATCAATGTGATTGTCACCTGAGCAAATGAAGTTGGTTTTGGAAGTGGCAATTTGGCTTTGAAGATTTGAAATTGATGTTTTCAAGTGGTCGCTATCTCTAAATCCAACAACACCACTGGTGCCCTGCAATTAGCAAGCACAAATTCAGCAAGCCCTTATATAAAATAGAATTTTAGAAACCCTCACCTTTGACTTTTGGGTATTTGAAGTTAAGTTTTCTCTCTTTCCGTGATAAAATACTATGTTTTGAATTTAGACCAATATACCTTTCCAAAACATAAGGATCAAGATCCTCTTTATGAGACGTTCCAACATCAGGTTTTCTATAACTATAGTAAAAACTCTCATAAAGATACCCTCCTGCGTAATTTGCATTTGTCAATGAACCGTAGGAAAATGACTTCCTAAAACTAACATTATTTTCTTTATTCTCATGTGGGATTCTTTCCCCGGAATCAGAAAGGGAATCAGAATCGGAATCAAAAGGGTAGGTGTAATCACCCTCTTGACTTCTATTTTCGCTGATGTCATTATCTTTTTAGCTCATCTAATTGAGACATAATCTTTAAAGATTTTGACTTTTCTTAACCCTACTTTATGTGCAGAAAGTTCATCTTTTACTCCTGATGAATTTTCTATTGTTTGACTTTGATTATGTATTTAACTTTTTTTGTTGTTTGACCTTGATTTTGTATTGATTATGCTGATTCTTGGGCAGCAACTCTTAATTATATCAAACAAAGTGGTATATGCATTATAGAATGAATGAATTCACCACTACATATTCATGTATGTAAGCTATTTATATTATCGGTAAAAGGTAAACTAGAGTGCCTGTATTTCTAGTAATAGTGAAGTATGGTGATATCATCCAACAAAAAATTAAGATTAAATCTAGTAAAAAAGCATAAACAACATCAATGACCTCCTTATTAAGATTGCATCCAAACTCATCTGTGACATCCCCAAAATCTCGGCCAGAAAAGACCGATTTTCATTTATGCTTTTAAAATAATTTGAGAGTAAATCCTTTTGATTTGAAAGAGTTGCGGAATTTGTTCCCAAAACCAAAACATGATAAAACAATGTTTACCAAAGCATTTCATAAAAGAAAGGTATTTTTAATCATATAATCAAAACTCGGGGTGTCATGTTCCGATACAGACCAATAAGCATAAACGATAACATTACAAGTCATTCAACAAATATATACATATACAGACTTGTAAACAAAACAACTTGATGGTTCATCCATCTTACGCCCTTGCGCCACTTCCTGTAATATAAATAAAACTGAGTGGGTCAGGCTTGGGAGCCTGGTGAGCATATAGGGTTTTCAACCCACAATAAATAATTAGAGTAATTATTATCAACCAACAATAACCTAGTTACCCATTCCCGTTATTCTCACTTTATGTCCCTAAAATAACTAACACAAGGGACCTAATCTAAGAATATTTTCATCGGGGTGACAACACATGCTGCGGGGGTTCCTTAGCAATATAAGTCAAATAAGGCAACCATGAGGGGGATGGAATACAACGAATGAACACCCAAGTTCATTAACACCTACAGGTTATGAGCCTGCTAGCGTTCCAATGGACTGTCTAGAAAAGTCCGTGGTCGTCATCTAAATTCCGCTAGATGACTGGATCAAAACAACAACGAGGCCTCTCATCTGTTTATTACACACCAACTATCTACCCATGTTCTACCCAACATATTAGTAGATAAAAACATACATTTTATACATATTTTCAAAACCTGTATAGCATGCTTGATCAATATATTTTCCATATAACAGATGAGGCACACACACATAACACGTATTTCATATATAAATAATCAGATCTGTAAGATAGAAGAAAGTGAATATACATTCACATACATAACAACAAAATATACACATAACACGTATCTTGTATAAAATACTTCATAATTATACGTTAGGAGAAAGTAACAACACACTCACACATATAAGCCACAATATACTTAATACACTCAAACCATACTTGTATTATTATTGCGTTTATGAAAGGTAGTATACACTCACTTGATCAGAAGATGATCGGACAGCACTATGACTTGCAAAAGTAGTAATCCTCAGCAGATCTTGAAGATCTCTAAAAAATCGAACTTCTTGCGGGCAGAGCATCGGCTCGGGAACCGCACTTCTCGGGATCTTCAGGATCTCGGGACTTGCTTCGGGACTCGGGAATATTACCGGGGCTTAGGGGTATTTCTGGCACGCAAAACGGGAGAGAGAAGGGAGAAAAATAGCAAAAGAGTCGGCTGCCCTCGCATCCTATTTATAGGAGGCTGATGCCTCGCAGTACACGGGGCGTATTACCTCCGAAACGTCACTGCATGCGTCATCTGAAGTCCTCGAATGCGAGTGTCGACACTCTTCGTTGTATGCGGGGCGTACTCCGGATGAGTCAGGTGACTCGCCTCCGGATAATACCGAGGTTTAATAATTAAATTTAATTATTAATTATTTAATAAACTTCGAAAATTCATATCTTCTTCATACGAACTCCGTTTTCGACGTTCTTTATATCCATGCGAAGGTGAGACTATGCTCTACAACTTTTGTTTAGACTCCGTCGGCTAATTTTGACTTTATTTTTATTATTTATTTTTAATAGGTCGGGACAGAAAATTTCGTTATAAATTCATAACTTCTTCGTTTGACGTCCGTTCTCGTCTAACTTTTTATCGCTTTGATACTAACAACGAGATCTTCGATTCTCGTTTAGATCACTAAGGCTAACTATCGCTCTAACGTAAATTTCACTTTTTACGTCATTCAGTGTTGCCGGTTCTGTCGCGAAACTTCGACAGGTCATAACTTCTTCGTTATAACTCGGATTTCGGCATTCTTTATATCTTCAGAAACCTTGTTTCAACTACTACAACATTATCTAAAGATATCAAGTTTATTTTATACTTAAATTTTGACGCTTATTTTTATTCTTAATTAATCAAACCACATAATTAAGCAATTAAGCACAAAACACATAATACTCAAATAATACACTTCTATTATTTCAAAACGGGCTACAAAGGTTAACCTAGACTATTACATTGCTAAAAATGGCAAGCCCAGAAACACAGGCATTACATCATCTTTGTCCTTTAGGCTGATCTGTTTTTCTTTTCCAAACCACAAAAAATTCTAGTTGTAGCCCATATAAAGCATAAAAGATAATGGGTCGAAAATTAAGCTAGAAGAGTAAAAATATATTTTGAATGAATGAAAATGAGCCTATGTAACATGTTTTTGTCATGTACAAATAGAAAATAAATGAATCTAAATTGATCAATTAAAAATGTTGTTTTACAAAAATAAAGGCTAAATAAATAGATATTTATTGTAATAGTTACATTTGAACAAATTTCAAACAGTAAAATAATAAAAAAATGTTTATTGATAACTTTAAAATATCACAGGATACCCACTATCATGGACTATCATGAGGTTCTTATCATTGATGTAGAAATATATACTTTCTTATTCATTTTCCTCAAGAAAAAATGATTGAATGTTCATCAGTTTTGTTACTGTGAATGTCAACTAACTTATTATGGTTTTTTTCACAAAATTGGAAAAGAATTTGACAAACCATCACTTTTCATTGAGAAGCACTCGTTTTTCAAGGCATTGGCCAGGAATATGCAAATAGATGACCTAGTTTATGAATATATGTTACTTGACATTAATGTTACACTAAAATAATTCAACTAAACGAAATTATTCTCATAGAACATCAAATATGAATTACAAGAAGCAAGCTATAACTTATTCAAAACTTCTTACAAGTGGCGAAAATTTTGTTGAGATCCTCAACAACTCCAGGACAACTTAATATTTCCTAACATATGGCATATTTAGCAGTAGGTATACCTGCAAAGACATGTACAATTTGAGTGTCAGTATAAATGAAATCCATGTTTACATCTAGAACCATAGATCATTGAATCAACATTTCAAGGCTTCATGAAACATGTTTTGGCAAAAATCTCAAAAGGAAAATCAGGGAAAGCTGAAAAGATTTTTTTTTTTTTTGTGACAAATTATAGGTTTACTAATATTACGTTGATATACATTTCCTGAATGATCCATACCCGTTGTTGTTGATCGTACAAAATAATCAGATAAAAAACTGGCTAGCATTTGACTGTAGTGCAAAAACACTTTTATTAGAATACAAATCAAAGAAGATTGAACCTAACTATAAAACTACACGATAAACCCATTTGGTCAAACCAGAGACTGAGATTTAGAGCAGGAAAAGGTATGAGCGTTTATAGAACTTAATGGGGGAAAAGGAAACAAACCCTTTTGATCCTTAAGGAAAAAAGAGTGTATCCGTGTATGCTGATGGGAAATTGAAATTACAATATTACCCTTCTCGTTCACTTTGCAGGTATATCAACAGATTGAGGATGACTATATGTGTTAAACACAAAATCAAACATAATTTAGATTCACACATTACGAAACATCTTAATATACATCATAAAAGAAACATTAGTAGTTGTTACCATCAAAAAGTTTCTCCTCTTTGTCTATTGTGGTCCGTTCACAATCTGTTAAAATAATTCATCATTAAACTTTCTTTTTTTTGTTTAGTTCCACAACCAAAATATCAATAAAAAATAAAATCACAGAAAAATTTCTATACCAACCTCCATAGGACTGACATCTTCTTGTCTAGAAAATTTTCAAGAAGCTGACAAGTTTTTTTAAAAATAATCAAAGCTCAAAGGTCCTAACTCATCGATGTTTTCCTTGATGGCATCAATAACCTGAATAATATAAGGAATAAAAAGTAGAAAAATCAAGAAATATTGATGGATAAATGTTGTATAAAAATCATAGCAGAGTATTTTTTTTTTTTTTTAAAAGGTTTGGGACAAAAAAACACTTCCAGATGGATAAAGTCCAGTATCAGATCGGTAAACATTCGAAAGTAGACGCCATTTGAGAAGGTGTTCTTCGAAGGAGTTTCATCGGAATAAACCAACAAACCAAAAAATACTCAATTCCAGTCCTAAACCAAAGAACACAGAAATAGAATGAAGAAGATATTAAAGATTGGGGTCCATAGGTCTAACATGAAATAAGAACTTCAGAATTCGATCCGGTAAAGAAAAAATAGAACCGATGATTCAGTGATTATGAAAATAATATAGAATATATTCAATGAAACTAACCGGAATCTTCAAGTCTTACTGATGTCGACTTTGCAGATAAGCGGAGCACAAGCCCAACGTTCATGCAACCATGGTCCAGACGACACATAAATCGGAGCCGAGTCGCAAGGGAAAGAACAAATTAAAATCACATCAAGAGAAAACCGGAAGGATTTGGTTAGAGTTAGGAGAAAAAACCGAACTTTGAAATCAAACACTAAAAGAATACTTAAAATGACGAAATTGAGGATTTAAAATAAGAAAGAGAAAGTTTTGAAATCAAACACTAAAAGAATACTTAAAAGGATGAAATTGAGACTTTAAAATCACAATGAAAAAGTTTGTCAATGAGTTTAACGAGAGATGGATGGTTTTCGAGAAACGGTGGGAAGCATTGAGATAAGCGTATAGGCGGTGGTCTGTTGAGGAGATAAGAGCCAATAACAACTAAAAAAAGTTTTGGTCCAATAGGAACATAGAACTATTCCTTAAGGAACAAACTTTTAATCTTTATAAAAATAAGGTCA
Source organism: Lactuca saligna (assembly GCF_052625555.1). Taxonomy (NCBI): domain Eukaryota; kingdom Viridiplantae; phylum Streptophyta; class Magnoliopsida; order Asterales; family Asteraceae; genus Lactuca; species Lactuca saligna. Next base: position 139,116,526 of record NC_136418.1, read on the forward strand.
TTTTGGATGTTATCAAAACTAACAAATAAATATGAAGTGCGCTTTCTCTAATATCAATGTTTATTTAGTCAAAATAACTACAAATTTTCATTTTTACCCATAATAATAAATTACAACATTTTATATATAGAAAAATAGTAATATACTAATAATGTTATTCAAAGAGAATTAATGGTGAAAAGGAAAAAAATTGTTGTCACCACTTTTAATCTATGTTTATCCCTTAATCGTAAATGATATTTGTCGATTAATTATATATTTTAATATGACAAGTTTCTGAAAATGAAATTATTCACTGAAGAGAAACTATTTATTCGACAGTCGACCACCGAATAGAAGCTAACTAGCGAAATGAAACAATTCACCGCCTCACTCAATTGTCGTCCGTTGTATTGCACAGGTACCCCACTACTATATATATATATATATATATATATATAGTTGGGTTACTCATTTGTATGATTTTGATGATGTAAAATATATACCTCATAGTTATGGTTTATATGCTCATTGTAGAGAGTTAGTCATGTCTAAGTTAGTGTAAATAGTATAACTTAGACAAGATGATATGTCAGAACTAGCTTAGTTAGTTAATCTAAAGATACTGTAACATTCATAAAATTCATTAAAATTTAAAACTTTTAAATAAACCCAAAAACCATAATTGTCTATAAATTATTTTAAAAACAAGTTCAAGATCAGAGAAATCCCAAAATCTTGAGACAAAACATGAGGAGGTGCACGATCATGCCTTCACCTTCCCGCGATCCTCTGAGGTGCCTGAAACATATACAAAAACTGTAAGCCCAAAGGTTAGTGAGTTCTCTCAAACTTCCGATACATAACAAATAGCACAAATATAATAACAACATGCAATGTGTCAACAATTAACAGACTTGATTACTCCTGACCCCACAACATAAGTCTGACTTGCCCCTTGGGCCCATAACTTATGTATGGTTTGCTCCCCGGCCTGATCAGTCCTCATATTGAATACCAGTAAGCCCTCAGTACGAGTCTGGCATGCCCTTCCCGGCTCTCAGTTTTTATCTGGAATGCTCATGAGCCCTCAGTATGACTCTGGCATGCCTTCCTTGGCCTTTAGCTTATAACTGGTATGCTCCAGGGTTTGTTGGCTACAACACAGAGCAGTACAGCCTCAAACCAACACACACAATATGTCGAGATATAACAGATAACATCACATAGAGATAAATAGACAGTATCGTAAGTAGTCCTACAGATCTACCAGACTAGCATTTCAAATCTAACATGCATATGTATCCCATACTCATCATATCAGGAATATCAGGTTATCAAACCAATGGGCCGACCTTGGTGCCTTCGACCCGAAAGTACAGTAAGGAAAACTCACCTCACAAGCAGCACATAACTGATAAGGTCCGACTCCGAATCTAAGCTCTCAACTTAAATGCCTACAACCACCAAGTGACCAATTTCATCAGAACCCAATAACACCCAAGATACCCTTAAAAGTCAAACTTGGTCAACTCAAAGTCAACTAGTCAAAATCCATAAACCCACTGATTCAACCCTACCGAGTTAACCTAACCAAGTCAACCCATCCGAGTTAACTCGAAAATGGCTAAACCATGTGAGTATGCAAGACGTACTCTGGATGTACGCTCAGTGTACATAACCTCGCATTGACCGCATGATAAGGCCTTTGACCGAGTACATGGGGCGTACTCCCTTTTATGCGGTACGTACCCTCGTAGAGCCCAAAACTCCAACAAGTGCTTAATGGCTTAATCACTTAAGCCTAAACTTCAGATCCATGGTTCAAATGCACCTCAGAGTGTAGTTCTGATTTACTCGAGTTTGTAACACAAGATCAGAATTAAGAAAGAATTAAGAACAGAAGATCTAAATAAAATCTGTTTGTCTTTATTACACTTTCTGGAATATAGAGAACATTTAAAGAGTGCAAGTTGAATAATGAAGCCCTTCTCTAACTCTAGTACTCATCCCACATATATAGGGATAAAGAAAGCGTACAAAAAATATAAGGGACTAAGACACTTAAGCTTTGATACATAATGCCCTTATAATAAACTAACTTACAAACGAACTACGATACATACAATGACTCAGACAAACTTCGACATATCACAACAACTTTCAAACTCAACACAGAGTCATAAAGTCTCCAACTTTATGACTTTATACATCCAAAATTCCTTAATACATGGTCTTAATCCATTAAGACCTTCTACAAGATGCATGGAACCAAACTAGCTAAAGGGACCTCATTTTTATTACTTAGAACCCTTCTTAGGATCTCAAAGGACAACCCATAATGTCCACACTTAAACATGCATAACAATGGGACTTTTAGGACAAGAAGAACATCATTAAGCTACTAAAATAAGATTCAAGCAAACAAAGCATAAAGGTAGCAACTTTTTACCTTTTGGAGCTTCCCAAGAAGATGATGATCCAAGATCCACAAGATTGCTTCAACTTTTAATCTCCTTCATACAATTCCTTCTCCTTTAAGAAAACAAAGAACACACTTTAAGCTCAAAACACTCTCTTATGGGGTTAGGGTTTGCTAAAAATGACTCAAGGGCTTGGAGGCTGAAAGGATGAGGCTAAATGATCCATAAATGTGCTGAAATACCCCACAAACCCTAAAAATCAGGGTTTCACTCAGACATAAATATGCATAACGTACATATGTGTAGCCCAGCATACTCACATATACGCTCAGTGTACAACTCCTATCCCCAAAATTACCATTTAGCCACTAGAGCTTCTTAGGGCTTTATCTTTACAATCCAAGGACCAAAATGACATAATTTAAAACCAAGGGAAGGATTTGAAAATACCTGAAACCCGAGATGCTACAACTCTTCCCCACTTGAACTAGACATCATACTCGAAGTATACGGAATAGAACAAATTTGGGTAATGCTCCCGCATCTCAGCCTCCAGCTCCCAGGTCCACTCGGATGCCCTCTGATGTTGCCATCGTACCTTTACCAGAGGTACTTCCTTGCTGCACAAAACCTTTACCTTCCTTTCCAGAATAGCCACTAGTCTCTCAACATAGTTCAGATGCTCATCAACTTGAATATCATCCAAAGACACCACTGTATTCTCATCCAATATACACTTTCGAAGCTACGAAACATGGGAAGTGCTATGAATATGAGTGATCTCCTCATGAAGATCCAATTTGTAGGCAACCTTGACAACCCTGGCAATAATCGGAATGATCCAATATATCGGGGACCCAATTTCCCCTTCTTCATGAAGCGAATCACACCTTTCCAAGGTGAGACTTTCAGTAACACCATGTCGCCAACCTGAAACTCCAACTCGGATCGGCGCCGGTCGGCATAGCTCTTCTGTCGACTCTAAGCAGTCTGTAATCTATGCCTGATCTGCTAAATCATCTCCATCGTCTGAAGTACCACCTCAGTCCACCCTATAGATTTATGACTAATATTTCCCCAGTAGACCAGGGTACGACATATCTACTCATATAAAAACTCAAAAAGCGGAGTACTAATGTTGGAGTAAAAAATTTTGTTGTTGGAGAAATTTGAAAGAGGTATGTAGGAGTCCCAGCTCCCCCCCCCCCCAAAAAAAATAATAATGACACAAGCTCGCAACATATCCTCAAGTGTGTGTATCGTCCGCTCACTATGCTCGGCGGTTTGCGGATGATAAGTTGTGCTGAAGTGCAACCTCATGACAAATTCCTGATGGAACTTTTGCTAAAAATGAGAGGTGAACCAAACATCACGGTCTGAAACAATGCAGAATGGAACCCCATGATGAGCAATGATCTCGTAAATATATACATTGGCCAAATTCTTGGCCGAAGAACTCTCTCGAATCGCCAGGAAATGCACATTCTTGATCAATCAATCCACGATGACCCGAATAGCATCAAAAACCTTTGTTGTCCTTGGCAATTTGGTGATGAAGTCCATCGAAATCTACTCCACTTTCCACATGGGAACCTCCAGAGGCTGCAGCTTTCCATGCGGCCTCTGATGCTCGGCCTTAACCATCCTGCAGGTCAAGCACCTCTCCACATACCAGGCGATCTCTCTCTTCATATACGACCTCCTCCAACACAATCTGTCTGACCCCACCATACATAGGAACCCATACCCGACCACAACGGGTCAACAATCTATGACTATCCAGAACAAATATGGTGATCTCACCCATGATCCTCTTAGTATTCTAGTTCTCTTCTCGAACACCCTCGACCATAGCCTCCCTAATCAAACCCAAAAGTGGGGAATCCACTGATATCCTCATACATGATACCCCATCTAAATATCCAGCCGACTTGCGGCTTAAAGTATCCACCACCACATTCACTTTACCCGAATGGTAAAGGGTCTCACAGTCATAATGCTTGACTACATCCAGCCACCTGGGCTGCCTCATGTTCAGGTTCGGTTGATCCCTCATGTGCCTCAAACTCTTGTAATCCGTGTAGACAGTATATCGGACACCATAAAGATAATGCCTCCAAATCTTGAGGGAAAAAACCACTGCCCCCGACTCTAGATCATGCGTGGGATACCTCGTCTCGTGCGGCTTCAGCTGCCGCGAAGCATATGTTATCATCCGTCCTCTTTGCATAAGGACTGCCCCTAAACCAGTGATGGAAGCATCATAGAATACCACAAAATCGTCAATTCCATTTAGGAAGGTCAAAACCGAGGCCTCACATACTTTTCATTAACGAAACCCTCTGGCTGACTCATGTAAACATCTTCAGCCAACCTTCCATTAAGAAAAGTGGTTTTGACATCCATTTGCCATATTTCATAGTCATGAAATCCAGCAATGGCTAGCATAACCATTTATAAATTTAATCCTTGCTACTAGTGACAAGCTCTCATCATAGTCAACTCCCAGAGTTTGAGTAAATCTCTTCGCAACTAGCCACGCCTTATATATGTGTACATTACCATCCATGTCGTTCTTCTTCTTAAAGATCCATTTGCATCCGACTGACTTATGGCCTAGTACATTATCAACCAAGTTCCAAACTTGATTTTCACACTTGGACTGAATCTCGCTGTCCATAGCCTCTTTCCATTTAGCAGAATCGGGGCCTACCATGGCTTCCTTGTAGTTGTTATGTTCATCCAAATTTATCAGTGTGCTATCACTGATAAATGTTTCACCTTTAGCTGTTAAATGAAAACCATATAACACAGATGGAACACTAACTCTACTGGAATGCCTCGGAGGTATAGACTTGTCAATTGGTTCAACCGGAGTTTTCTCCTCTGGTTGAGTGCTATTGTTTAAGGCTCCCTCAATGCTTAGCTCTTGAAGCTCATCAAGGTCAATTTGTCTCCCACTGTCCTCTTGGCATATGAGTTCTCTCTCTCAAAGACTCCTCTCCTCGCAACGAAGACAACATTGTCTCTCGGTCTATAGAAGAGATATCCAAAGGATTTCTTGTTAGATTAGTGTCTAAGTCCATAACTATATTTGGTATGTACTTGACTCGACTCGACATGGTCCATTTGGGTTGCATGGCATCATGCATTTGGATAGACTAAAATGAGAGAAATAACACTTAAGGTTTGGTAATATATTATAAGTTCTAATATATTAATAAGATTGTTTAATTAGTATTGATCAAGATTTAATTTGGAATTAATTAAGTGATCAAAATGAGAGTAATTAAATATATGGGTTGATTGTGTAAATCATCCATTCTTCTATAGTGGGCTAATGCTCCATGGATTATCAAGTTGGGCTAAAACCCATAGGATGCTCCATAGATGTTCCATGGTGTTTTTGTACCCATGGATCATGAAAATGAATGGTCGTGACACTTAGGGTTTATATGGTGTAATCCTAATTGTGACACATTATATAAGCATCTTATTCTTTTCAAAATCGGCCACCATGAGAGACTATGAAGGAATGGTGAGGGCTAGTCGATTTCATGAAGTGTATCATTTTTCTATAAATTATTTCATGTGTATTTGATGTTGTGTGAACCATTTGAGATGTCACACTTGGGGCACTAGGCTCTCGAGCTTCATGGAGTCAAGCTACATCAACAAGGTATGTATTCTAACTTGTTATATTACCAAAGTATCAAAGATTGTATGCTAGATAGGGTAATACCTTGGAATATTCACATATGCATGTATAGTAGAGAAACATAGATCCAAGGTATTTACGGTTGCATGTACACTTTGGAGTGTTAGAATGCTCATAACCCAGCAGTGGTATCAGAGCCAGGTTTCGATCCTGGGACCTGTGGATTACCAAAAGTTTTGTGTTTCCTTGATTTATGAGTTAGTTTAGATGAATGGAAAAAAAATTGTATTTTAGTTGTTTTCAATCCTAATTAATCTAGAGGTAGTTCATAAAATGTGTTTTTGTAACTTGTCCTCAAGTTACATAAAAGGTCACATTTATGAATATTAAAACTCATAAAAGTGTCATAGGCTAAATAAAAAATGAAGAGTCTTTTTCATTCAATAGTATTATGACTCCATAACTTGTACTCAAGTTATGGATGTTTAATAGTCACTTCTTTAAAAGTGTTATTAAAGAATAAGGGGTTACATTAAAAAATTAAGAGTCTTCATTTTAATGAACCATTAAACTCATAATTTATGAAATGAAAAGTTTTGAATAGTTTCAAAACTTGCCCTCAAGTTTTGGAATTTGTAAAGTTTTCCCATGAATACTTTAATTCCACGTTAAGCCCTTAGAATTTTAAAAGTTAAAATTCAACCCTTATACTTTATAATATCATAAGTTAATTATATTTTTATATATGTATAAGAGCAAGTTGTCTTACCATTAGTAGGCCTCATTCACGAAGCCGGTCTATGAGGGGTATAAGGTTACTGCCCATAAAATAGCAGTTTAATGGGTGTCCACTCTCACCCACCGCTTCCTTGACTGGTCGAGGGTCATTAGCCAAACGAGTAGGACAAGGACTATAATTCTCCCTTCATTAAAAGTATTAATGATAAATATAAAGTAACTAAAATGTTTTAATAATTCGCAATCTTAGTTACTTTAGGAAAATGTGAATAAGGTGCTAATCCATGAAATTACACTTTACACTTTGTTTAAGTCGGTTAGTGGAGTGTGTGTGGTTAACTGGCACACTAACTCGTATTTAACAAGGTAGGCAAAGGGTAACTTAATGTTTATCATAGTATTAATGGAGCGTGTGTGGTTAACTGGCACATCGATCGAGGGGTAAACACTTAAGAGTACCAAGTAATTTGCATGGTAACTTCACACCTTGTTTTGTGATCCTCAGCATCCCAATCACAAAACCTGAAGGGAACATTCGAGATTAAAATACGCCATTGAATAGTTCAATGAATCTCAAAAGATCTAGGAGTTTTTCCAAGTAAAACCAAATTAAATTATTTCGTTTTCATGGTGGAAATTGGTGAATCATCATTCGCCTACCTTCAAATATTTTATAGCTTGGATTACGGCATCTGTCTTCCAAGTTATAAAAGTATTGTGTTGGGTCCAAGCCTTAATATTTCATATTGGGTGTTATATTAAGGACTTTAGATCAACTATCTTGAATATCTCCTAAAAGATGTCTAGTTCAGACATCTATGATCTTCCCAAATCTCTTGGAACTTCACTTCCTCCACCTCCTCCAGTTATTCTCCCTAACCCACAAGTTCAAGGTCACTCAAGCCCTAATGGCAAGCAAGGTCTATGTGTGCTCACATCTTGGAGATGAAGTCACATATTGACAAGCTGGGAGAGTTAGGTGTCAAAGTCTTAAGAAAGATGGATGTCCAATCACTTTCTAAGTCACATAGAGAGTTACCTTTGGGACTACTATGAAATAGACTATGACATGACCCTTAATGATCTTATCTATTTGCTTGGTACTACTAAATCAGCAATGATTTACAGCTTTGGTAAAGCAAATTTTATTAGTAGATCAACTTTCCAAACCTTCAATGGACATTGACAATGGTTGCATTGGATACCCAGTAAAAGCCTTCTCTTCCCAATGGAAATGGATTGGACATAGTAAAATCAGTTGACCAAATGGTAAAGAGAAAGGTTAAGATTGAGATTGTCCCATGTACCTTTCCCAAAGGGACCATATGGTTCTATTGCCAAAAGGAAAGGGCATTGGTTGCGAAGCTACCAAATTTACCTGAAAGATCATAAGGCTGGTAAAGTCAATAAGTTTGACTCTACTTCAGGTAAAGTCCAATATCTAACTCGATTAAGTTCCATTATGAGATTCTTATTACATCATGTGACTGGGTCACATGTTGATGTTTTAAGAGTCAAAGGAAAAGTGAAGGAAACTTAAAGAAAGAGTATGCTAAATCTGATCACGAAGATGGATTTCTATTACTTGATTGAAGATCGGATTCTTGAGCTACTCTTAGGAGTTATGATAGATTGCTAGGAAACATGTAATAGCATAGTTTTCATTTAAAGTTGCATTGTATGGAAAAAACTTTCTTCATTTTATAAATAAATAAAAGTTTGTTTTACTTTATTTTATATCTCCTTGCAATGGCATTTATGAAAACTTGATGTTTGTATGTTTCTAGCAATAATGGAAATATGAATTTGATTCTTTCATTTGTGGTAGTGTCTACCTCATCACCCAAGATTTCAGTTGGATAGAAACTTAGAAATCATACAAGTTGTATAGTATGATGAATGAGAACTTTCAGCTTTGGAAAATTAAGACTAGTTCCTTGCTCACATGTATATGTGAGTCAAGTGAAGGACTAAGGGATCAAGTACACATTCTTGTGCACTAATCAAGTCCACTACAAAATATCTATAATACCATTCATGATGATTTACTAAAGTGTAGTAAATATGGTTATACTTACTAGTTTAAGTATAATTCTGATACATTGGAAATTTTTTGATGTATGGCAGAACGAATGAGAAGAATCAAATTAGGCAGAAGGATAAAATTTTCTCAGATCTGAAAAGATGGGAGAGTACTTTTAGTATCATGTTATATGATCATCTTAATGATTAAGAGACCTTATCACAATTCATCCTCTAAGTGAATTTTGATAGCTAAGAAGAGGAGCTATGAACTATTGAAGCGGTCAAATCAAGAAGATGATTCATACCTCATTCCAAAAACAATTCTTAGAGTTATACTCTAAGATTGTAACTTGAGTGACATATCTTAAAGGAAGGTTTCTTAACACTAGTCAAATGTAAGAGTAAAAGTATCCTACTCTTTTACATTTGAAATTGGTAAGTTGTGATGTTTTGGATAAAACAAAGACCAACTAAGACCAATTGAGTAAAGTTTTTTTCTTGAAAAAGAATCCAAACTATCTCTCGAATATTTGGCAAGATAGTCTTATATATCAAGAGGAAAGTGGGAGTCTTAAATGTCCTGGAAGAATTTTAAGATCTAATCAAGAATAAAAACCTTTAGCTTAACATTAGCACACGACGTAAGGTTTATAACCTATCGTGTTGATATATTTCTATTTCTGTACCCATTCCAATTAAAGTTGGCTTTGCATATGAGTTCGTAGAGTTCTCAATTGGTTACATAACAACTTGGAAGCAATGGCAGGACCTTGAGCTGCCAGGTGGCAAGAAATTAAGATTGAGTTCAGTCCATATGAGTTTGGATTTTTCATTATCTATGTCTTGTGATTATGGTTTTGAAAAATTCACGTGGATAAGAACACATACACCATATAATCTAAGGGTCATAAGGTTTCTCTTCGATTCATGAAAATGATGGTGAGGAAACACTTCCACCAAGTAGATTTAAAGCAGATGGCAAAAGGTCTAAACCATTAAGACTATGATTACGACATCCCTTTTCATAGTTCTGAAATTGTTTAGACACACATGCATGATATCTAAGGAAAGGTGTATAATTTTGTTAAAGTTTTTATCAAAGCATCCTGTATCAGAAGTTTGAACTTTGGTAAGAAAGTCAATAAAGTATTGATTTCTAGAAGTCCACCTGATTTTTGAGTACATGTCAAAGCTAGTAGGAGCTTAAGTGTTATGCTAATAATCATCATGTTAGTGGGAGCATGATAATTATGATAAAGGTTGCAAGTTAGCAATGTTAATTATAGAAAACAAAAGTTTCAATTTGTGGAGTTGCAGGGGTTGAAAAGTTGTTTTGCTATAATTAAGGGAGAGGAAATTATACTTCATTTCAATTCTAAAAGCTTAGATTGAGATTTTAATCATCTTTAGTCAAGAATATATATATATATATATATATATATATATATATATATATATATATATATATATATATATATATGAATTTTATGTTGGTTTGGTTCAACTTATGAAAATTCTATATATTGCATTCTAAAATTCAATTATGATTACGGTATCCCTTTTCATAATCTGAATTATGAGAACATGGCAAGTAGAAATATTGTAGTAAAAGACTGGTCTAGAATCATGTCTTTATGTGAGACATCATGAATCGTGTCTCATTTGTTTTGGGTACAAAATCGATTACATGTGCTATAATATTTGTCCTTTCTAAATTTTCCAAATTCTTGGGGCATTAAGAGGGAAAAGGTCTAGAATTGGATAGGACTAAAATGATTAAGTAATTGTCGAGGAAAATCTAAGGTTTACCAAAGATTGGTTGCTCAGGGACAGTTGGAAGTATAGTGTTAATTTTTTGGAAGGACCATATTGACATATTCTGAAAATAGGCAACTCTTGTTCAGAAGTGATAGTCAAAATGGGAATATGGAAATGATTTCATAGGTGGAAGTTGTTCAATTTGTGTAAGATTAGAAAAACTTAATGCAAGAATGATGTTTCCATGGAATTGATCTCCATTGGAATACTCTGTAATGTCTTTTGACAAGTCTTTGTGACTTTGTACAAAGTCATTACAAGAGGATCTATGCATATAACTTCAAAATCTAACAAATTTCGATAAATGATAGGAATTTAGAATTCTTACATTTTCAATAAGAATTTGGGAGTGTGAAATTAGAATCATTGAAATTATGTTCAATTGCTTTATTTCACGAAGTAAAGGATCATAGACAAACATAGAGTGCATACTTAGTGTATGGCAAAGCTATTGTTTAGAAGAACATAGTGTAGATGCTTGGAGCATGGGACAACTATTGTTTTAATTCGAGTACAAAGTTGATAGTTTGAAACAGTATGCAATGAATGATAGGTAATAATTATGGTGATAAATAAAAGATGTTTTATTTATATTCATAAGTGTTGAGACCATATTGGATTCGATTATTCTTGTGTTTCATTTTGCATCTTTTGACTTCCAGAATAACTAGGACGTTCTTCCTCAATGACTATAAGTTATTTAAACTATCCACATTCGGTCATATGTTGGAAGTAGATATGAATCAAGACTGTCATGGGTTGGCTTGTAGATGTCTAAGTTGTTGGACAAAGTGGTGTTACAACACTCATGAGTGTTCATAAGTTCTGAGTATTGGATTCAACCCACGCTTATTGGAATCACTTCATGGATTTTATCATGAGTGATCATGAGACGATAATTTCTTATATTCTTCAAACATAGAGATATGAGTTGTTACTATGAATTGGTTATACATTGATTGCATGAAACCGCATTGGTAACTCGATGTTATAAAACGTGCCTTTGTGTATAATTCAATAAGCAGTAGAACAATCCATATGAGTCGAAGTTTATCCAATCTTTTTATCTTCAGGATAAAAGCAATATATGTGGGCCCCTCCATGATTTAATGACGACACATATGAGTGCTTGGCCAAGCTAGGACTGATTTGATCTGTTCAATCAATCAGTCGTCATAAATTGGAAATCGGGAAACTACAAATGGACAAAGATAATGATTTATAATCCATGTCTCAGTCCATATGATATCTAGAATGGAGGAATATATGATCCTTTATCTAATGGATGTAACACCCGTAGATCTGGGCTAGTCAATTTAGAGACGTTCAGCGTTAAAAATAACTTTTTGATAGAAGATTATTTAGAATGAATAATCTTAACTAAGTTATAGCATCTTTTACAAGGATTCTGTACATATAAAGAACATCGAAATCCGAGTTATAATGAAGAAGTTATGACCTGTCGAAGTTTCGCGACAAAACCGACACGATGCTGAATGACGTAAAAAGTGAATTTACGTTAGAGCGATATTTAGTCTTTGTTATCTAAATGAAAGTTGTATAGTATAGTCTAACCTACGCGTGGATATAAAGAACGTCGAAAACGGAGCTCGTATGCGAAAGTTACGTAAGTTTGAAGTTTGCTTAATCGAGTACACCCAGCGCAATTTTGGGGTACGCCCAGCGTACCCGTGAACCGCCTCAGCTACGCTTGCAATGACGTCACTTGAGCACATACGCATGCATTGACGTTGCATACGCCTAGCGTACATGTATTTACGCCTAGCATAATCGAGGGTTCCAGCCCTTATAAAAGGAAGTTGAGGCTATCGAGTTTCTTTGCTCATTTCTTCCCTTTCTCTCGCGTTTTTGCATTGTTTTTCGTGCAAGAAATATCCTGAAGCCCCAGTATCATTCCCAAGCCCCGAGGTAAGTCTTGAAGCCCCGAAGATCCCGAGAAGTGCGATTCCCGAGCCGAAGCTCTGCCCGTGAGAAGCCAATTTTTTGTGAACAACTTCCAGATATACCGAAGAATACTACTTCTACAAGCCGTAGTGCTGTCCGATCATCTTCTAATCAAGTGAGTGTGTGGTTACTTTCTTCTAACACATAGATATGAAGTATTTGTTATAAAATACTTGTTATGTGTTTATATATTGTTGTGTTTTATTTGAGATGAGTGTGGAATGGATGTTTTATATAGTTTTTAAATGAGTTAAACTGTATATGTATTTTATATCTACAAATATGTTGGGTAGAACATGGGTAGATGAGATAGTTGGTGTGTGATAAAAGGATGAGTTGGATAATGAGATCAAGAGGCTAGTTTTAGATCTGTGAGTATGGATTAGACCAAGAGGTTAGTTTTAGATCCGAGAGTATGGATTAGGTAAAGAGATACAACTTGTTATTAGTTCGGGAGTATGGATTAAGAATAAGTTAATTGTCCCTAGTCCGGGAGTATGGATGGGGCACAGTTATTGATCCGGGAGTATGGATCATATCAGGATTAAGGTATAGTTAATTGTCCCTATTTCGGGAGTATGGATTGGGTAAAATTATTGATCTGGGAGTATGGATCAGATCAGGAGGTTAGTTTTAGATCCGTAAGAGTGGATCAGGTGAAACGGTTAGTTTTAGATCCATGAGTATGGATCGGGTGAAGATAATAGTTTTAGATTCGTGAGTAGGGATCAGGTAAAGAGGAAAATTTTAGATACGAGAGTTTAGAGCATGTCATTGTGAGGATCGATGGGGTGGGATAAGAGTTGCCTTTATATGGTGAAATTGTACAAGTTTGAATGTTCTATATTTATAAATGTATGATATAACATTGTGGGATGAAAACCCTATATCCTCACCAGGCTCCCAAGCCTGACCCATTCAGTTTTCTTTGTATCACAGGTATTAATACAAATACATATTTCACAAAGAGATTTAAAGGAGATATAATTCATTAGTGTAATTGAATGTAAGTTTTGTTTATGCTTATATGTCTGTATCGGAACATGACATCCTGAGATTTTATTATTAAATGAAAATAAATTCTCTTTGAGAAATGTTTTGATAAGTTATTATCACATCCTGTTTTGGGAACAAATTCCACAAATGTTTTCTTTAAAAGATTACTCTGATTTTAAAAACAAGCATACACAAATTGGTCTTTTCTGACCGTGAAATTGGGGATGTCACAATGGACAAGTCATTGAAAAAGGTCAGAGTTCATCGACAAGGTAAGAGTTCGAAAGCGACTTTTGAGAGCTGCGATTGCTAGTTAGATTTTGAAGTCATACTCAATAATAGTTTTAGAATTATCCAATTGGGAGACTGTTGGATTAGTGTCTAAGTCCATAACTATATTTGGTATGTACTTGATCCGACTCGGCATGGTCCATTTGGGTTGCATGGCATCATGCATTTGGATAGACTAAAATGAGAGAAATAACACTTAAGGTTTGGTAATATATTATAAGTTCGAATATATTAATTAGATTATTTAATTAGTATTGATCAAGAATTAATTTGGAATTAATTAAGTGATCAAAAGGAAACTAATTAAATATATGGGTTGATTGTGTAAATCATCCATTCTTGTATAGTGGGCTAATGCTCAATGGATTATCAAGTTGGGCTAAAACCGATAGGATGCTCCATGGTGTTTTTGTACCCATGGATCATGGAAATGAAAGGACATTACAATTAGGGTTTATATAGGGTAACCCTAATTGTGACACACTATATAAGCATCTTATTCTTGTCAAAATCGGCCACCATAAGTGACTATGAAGGAATGGTGAGGGCTAGTTGATTTCATGAAGTGTATCATTTTTCTCTAAGTTATTCCATGTGTATTTGATGTTGTGTGAACCATTTGAGGTGTCACACTTGGGGCACTAGGTCCTCGAGCTTCATGGAGTCATGCTACATCAACAAGGTATGTATTCTAATTTGTTATATTACCAAAGTATCAAAGATTGTATGCTAGATAGGGTAATACCTTGGAATATTCATATTTGCATGTATAATAGAGAAAACATAGATCCAAGGTATTTAGCATTGCATATACACTTAGGAGTGTTAGAATGCTCATAACCCAACACTTATGCAGGTAGCCGATGAAAATACATCACTCACTCTGAGGTTCGAGCTTGTCGTGAGTCTCGCGTCTTGCAAAAGCCTTGCAACCCCAAACCTTGATGTGGTCTAACAAGGGAAGCTTCCTTGTCCACATCTCGTTAGGTATCTTGGAAACCCTTTTGGTAGGGACTAGATTAAGGATATGGGAGACAGTCTCTAAGGCATACCCCCAGAATGAGATTGGTAATGAAGCTTGACTCATCATGGAATGAACCATGTCCAGCAAGGTTCTATTTTTCCTCTCACCATTAAGTTGTGGTGACCTAGGTGACTTCAATTGTGAAACAATTCCACATTCCTTAAGATAGTCAAGGAACTCGATACTAAGATACTCTCCTCCACGATCGGATCATATCATCTTTTGATTAATGCACAATTGATTCTCCACTTCCTACTTAAAATCTTTGAACCTTTCAAAAGTTTCTGACTGATGATTGATTAAGTAGATATAGCCATACCTATTGTAATCATCAGTAAAAGTCACATAGAAGCGATTAACATCCCTTGTGGTAGTTCTGAAGGGTCCACACACATCAGTGTGTATGAGGTCCAAGAAACCTTCACCCCTTTCACAAGTGCTAGTGAAGGGTGACTTGGTCATCTTTCCAAGTAAACAATATTTGCAAGTATCATCCGACTTTAAGTCGAATGACTCCAAAACTCCATCCTTTTGGAGTTGGGCTATGGGCTTCTTGTTGACATGTCCAAGACGACAATGCCACAAGCATGGCTTGTCCAAAGCATTGGACGAATCATGTATTTAACACATTATTTCCTATGTTATCCACAACATTCATAGTTTCATATATAACATTGCAAGGTAATGCTTCAAAATAAAATATACCATTATAATAAGCATAAATAGCACCAACTTCATT
This sequence comes from Lactuca saligna, assembly GCF_052625555.1. NCBI lineage: Eukaryota > Viridiplantae > Streptophyta > Magnoliopsida > Asterales > Asteraceae > Lactuca > Lactuca saligna. The sequence continues at coordinate 139,132,182 of NC_136418.1, forward strand.
ATTAAATGAAAAGGTAAAACCTTGTTTGTAAAAACTATGAAAGGAAATAATATTTCTCGCCATATCGGCCAGGTAACAACAATTATTCAAATCTAAATTTAAACCATTACTAAGCAATAAAGAATAAACTCCAATATTGGTCACAAGTGACATTTTCCTATTTCCCATGCTTAAGTTTATCTTCCAGTGCTCCACATCCCTACTTCTTTTTAGTCCCTGCATATCATAACAAATGTGAAATCGACAAGCTGTATCAAGGACCCCAAGAATTAGCATGTGATGAGTTATTAGATTGAATACTGTAAATACCTGCAAATGAGGGTTTGATCTTCCCATCCTTTATGTCCTGCAAGTACTTGGGGCAGCTCCGTTTCTAGTGCCTTTTTTTCATGACAATGGAAGCAGTCAACATCCTTAGGATTGGAAGAGGGATTAACAGAACCATCTTTGGTCCCACTAAAAGAGGATCCACCAAGAGACTTTCCCTTGTGGCTCTTGGAAGGAGCCTTCCTCTTCTTTCCCTTTCCTTGTCCTATTGCCAGAGCAGGGGCAGATATAGTAGTAGGAGTAGACACAACCGATTTTCCTTTAAGGTTGCTTTCTACAGTCCTTAAAAGGCCTTGAAGCTTGCTAAGAGTGACCTCCTCCTTGTTCATATGATAAGTCATATGAAACTGATCATAACAAGAAGGTAAAGAGTGTAGAATGATATCTGTGGCCAAATCTCAAAATTAACATTTAATTTTAGCAAGCGGTCCACATATCTCTGCATGTTCTGCAAGTGGGCCGTGATGGGTTCACCATCCTTCATTTTGGTTGTGATCATGGAGGCAATGATATCATGTCTCTCCTGCTGAGCACTTTGATGGTATCTTTCCATCAAATCATGATACATTTCATAGGGATAGTAGTTCTCATAGGACTTCTGTAGCTCTGCAATCATGGTTGCAATCATAAGACATGCCACCTTTGTCGTATCCCTTTCATGAGTAGTGTGTTCAGTGATTTGTTCTGGAGTAGTAGTGGTAACATCAATCTCCTTCAACTCTTTAGCAAGAACATATTCTTTGTCCTCATAATGAATAGCCATTCTGATGTTACGAATCCAGTCATTGAAGTTCGAGCCATCAAAAATGACCCTCCCACATAGGTCCATGAAGGAGAAAGAGTCTGAAGGAATTGGTGTTGAAGCATTGTTTGGGATAGACATATGAAAAAGAAGAAGAACAAAGTTTAGATTAGATGAGAATCCTTAATACTACACCCAAATGAAATACTAAGGCTAGGATCTTACATAATATTCTACAATTGCGAATAGGGATGTCGTAATCCAATTGTAAAATATTTAAAGGTAGGTAAATGACGATTTACCAAATTCCACCATGAAAAACGAAATAGTTTATTAAGTTTTAATGGGTTTGAAATTCCTAGATCTTTGAGATTCATTGAACTTTTCAAAGACATGTTTAGATCTCGATTGTGCCTTTCAAGTTTGTGACTGGGATGTCGAGAATCACAAATAAGGTATGGATAACCATGTAAATTAACATGGTAAACCCAATGTTACAAATCACCTAATCAATTTTCCGGTTAACCACACGCGCTCCATTGATCTATGATTAACATCAAGCTACCCTTTGCCACACATTGTCAGTCCCAGATTAGTGTGTCAGTTAACCACACACGCTCCACTAACGAATTAATAAAGTGCAAAGTGTAATTTCATGGATTAACACAATTTTCATATTTTTCCTGAAGTAACTAAGATTTGGAATTTAATAAAAGTTTAGTTACTTTATATTTATCATTATACTTTTAATGAGGGAGAATTAATTGATGGGTTTTAGCCATAAGAACTTTCCTATGTGCGCATGCAAAACCCTAATGCTTGGATCTAGGCTTTCTAATAAACATTCTTTTGAATCCAAGACTTCTAATGGCTTACAAACACCAAAAGCAAGCAAGATGATTTAGGAGAGAGGAGAAGGGAGGAATTCGGCCAGAGGTTCCTTGCTTAAGGTTGTGTGTCGAATTCCCTCACCTATAGGGTCTATTTATACTTGTAGACTCCTTAAGGGTTTCACCCTAAACCCTAATTGGATAATCTTCTCTTAAGTCTATCCAAATCCATTCCATAGATAACCCTATGGACGATTTGAGCTATCCTAAAGCTCTTAGAATCCGTCCAAGGTATATCCTAATGGATTTACAGTCTAAAGTCTAACTATCAAACAATTGACAGTTTATACCCTCTTATTTAATTAATCTCTTTAAGTCACCAAATTAATACCAATTAATTTATGACTTATATTAATCAAATAGCCAAATATTATTCCTTATAATATTTACTCTCTTTTAATAAATCATCCTTCAAGTTGCTATGGTGAAGGCAACCCAAAAGGACCATGCACAACTGAATATAGTTATAGCCTTAGACACTATTCCAACAGTCTCCCACTTGGATAAGTCTAGTAACTATACAAGTACAATTCGGTTTGCAATCATAGCTCTCAAAGACGCTGTCAACTCTGATCTAATCAATCTTGTCCTTTAGATAAGGGATCGTACAGTCCTCTGTTAGATATCATGCTGACAATCCTATGGAATGGTTAGTCTAGCATTTAGATTTCTCGATCTCCGATTTATTTGACATAGAACTTAATCGAACACATCAATTCAGTTCTGACCGGGCCCGGCACATAAGTCAAATCAAATCATCGAGTGGCCAAGATATCTCTTCTACCCTCTTAGGATAAAATTTACAGATAAACTTCGACTTATATGCATTTACTTATTCATTAACCAACTATACACAACAATGCGTTTTATAACATCAAGTTACTGATGCGTTTTCGCATTATCAATGCACAATCAATTAACAAATAATAAACCATATATCTAGGTTTTAATACCATATGATATTATCGTCTTGCGATCACCTTTTATATCGTATTCCATAAAGTGATTCCAGCAAGCGCGGGTTTATTCCAATGCTCAAAACCAGTTCATAAGCACTCATGAACGTTGCAGCAACCCTTGCTATGTCTAACACCATTTAGACACTCTACACACCAATTCATGACAATCTTCATTCATATCTACTCCCAACATATGAACGATTGTGGACCATTTGGATAATTCGATTATTCCTAATAAACTCAATTATTCTGGAAGTCAAAACATGCAAAGTGAAACAATAGTTAAACAACTAACATGTGACAGTAACTTTACTCATAAATAACACTCCTTTATTTAATCATCAAATGTTAATTACATTTATCTATTATGCGTTTCTAATACTATCTAATCTATGCTAATATCATCCTTCAGCCCAATACTCCTAGCATGCTGCAAGTGCTTAACCCTACTCAGTCCCTTCGTAAGCGGATCTGCTGGGTTATCTTCTGATGATATCCTCTTCACTACGAGTTGTCCTTCTTCTACACGATGTCTAATGAAGTGATATTTTCTGTCGATATGTCGAGATCTACCATGATCCCTCGGTTCCTTGGTCAAGGCAACCGCACCTTCGTTATCACAGAAAATCTCCATGGGCTCCTTTATGGCCGGCACAACTCCAAGATCACCGATGAAGTTCTTCAGCCATATTTCCTCCTTCGACGCTTCGCTCGCTGCGATGTACTCTGATTCGCACGTTGAATCAGCTACGGTTTCCTGCTTGGAACTTTTCCATGTCACTGCTCCTCCATTTAGGGTAAAGACCCAGCCCGACTGCGAACGGTAGTTGTCCCTGTCGGTCTGAAAGCTGGCATCACTATACCCTCGCACCTTCAAGTCATCACTCCCTCCAAGGACTAAGAACCATTCTTTCATCCTCCGAAGGTACTTAAGGATGTTCTTCACCGCAATCCAATGTGCTTTGCCAGGGTTCCCTTGATATCTGCTAACCATGCTCAAAGCGAAGGCTACATCAGGGCGAGTACAAGTCATAGCGTACATGATTGAGCCAACTGCGGAAGCGTATGGTACTCGGCTCATTTCTGCTATCTCAGCTTCGGTACTCGGACTTTGAGTCTTACTCAACTTGGCATTTCCTTGTATCGGTAGTTCTCCCTTCTTTGAGTTTTCCATACTAAAACGTTTTAGTACCTTCTCCAAGTAAGTATTCTGACTAAGTCCAATTAGTCTCTTACTTCTTTCTCTTACTATCCTTATTCCCAAAATGTAAGAAGCCTCTCCGAGGTCCTTCATAGCGAAGCACTTCCCGAGCCAGGACTTAACCTCCTGCAGAGTCGGGATGTCGTTTCCTATGAGTAATATGTCATCGACATATAGAACGAGGAAGCTTACTATACTCCCACTGGCTTTGACATATACACAAGATTCGTCTTCGCTTCGTACAAATCCAAACTCTTTGACTTTCTCATCGAAGCAAAGATTCCATCTTCGAGACGCTTGCTTAAGTCCATAAATGGACTTCTCAAGCTTACACACTCTATTCGGATGCTTCGGATCCACAAACCCCTCTGGCTGAGCCATGTAAACATCCTCAGCCAACTTTCCGTTAAGGAAAGCGGTCTTGACATCCATTTGCCAAATCTCATAATCATGAAATGCGGCAATTGCTAGCATCACTCTAATAGATTTAATCTTCGCAACTGGTGAGAAGGTCTCATCATAGTCAACTCCGGGAGTTTGAGTAAAGCCCTTCGCAACCAATCGCGCTTTATATGTGTGTACGTTCCCATCCACGTCGGTCTTCTTCTTGAAGATCCACTTGCACCCTACGGTCTTACGTTCGGGCACATAATCAACCAAATTCCAAACTTGGTTATCGTACATGGATTGGATCTCGCTATCCATCGCCTCTTTCCATTTCGCAGACTCCGGGCCTGCCATGGCTTCCTTATAGCTATTAGGTTCAACAAGATTTACTAGTGTACCATCACTAATATACGTGTCCCCTTCGGTGGTAATATGAAAACCATAAAACTGGGGTTGAACTCTAACTCTATCGGAACGTCTAAGAGGTAAGGATTCGTCAATCGGTTCAACCGGAGTTTCCTCCTCGGGTTGAATGCCAGCGGTAGAGGTTCCTTCATCTATCAATTCTTGAATCTCTTCAAGTTCGATTTGCCTCCCACTGTCTCCTTGGCTTATGAGTTCTCGCTCTCGGAAAACTCCTCTCCTCGCAACAAAGATAACATTATCTTTCGGTCTATAGAAGAGATATCCAAAGGAAGTTTGCGGGTAGCCGATGAAAATACATCGCTCACTTCGAGGTTCAAGCTTGTCGTGAGTATCTCGTCTTACGAAAGCCTCGCAACCCCAAACCTTGATATGTGCCAAAGAGGGAGCTTTCCCCGTCCACATCTCGTGAGGTGTTTTGGCAACCTACTTAGTAGGGACTCGGTTAAGGATATGGGCGGCAGTCTCTAAGGCATACCCCCAAAAGAAGATAGGTAGTGAAGCACGAATTATCATAGAGCGAACCGTATCCAATAAGGTTCGATTACGCCTTTCTGCCACACCATTCAACTGCGGTGTCCTAGGAGGCGTCAATTGCGAAACTATTCCACACTCCTTGAGATAATCGTGGAATTCAAGACTTAGGTACTCTCCTCCTCGATCGGATCGAAGCATCTTGATTTTCCTGCCCAATTGATTCTCCACTTCATTCTTGAACTCTTTGAACTTTTCAAAGGTTTCTGACTTTTGCTTGATTAAATAGATATACCCATATCTACTATAATCATCGGTAAAAGTCACATAGAAGCGGTTCCCATCCTTCGTGGTTGATCTAAAGGGTCCACATACATCGGTATGTATTAGGTCCAATAGCCCCTCACCCCTTTCACAAGTACTCGTGAAGGGTGACTTAGTCATCTTTCCAACTAAACAAGACTCGCATGTGTCATCTTCCCTAAGGTCGAATGACTCCAACACTCCATCCTTTTGGAGTTGGGCTATGCGTTTCTTGTTGACATGTCCAAGACGACAATGCCACAAGGATGCTTTATCCATACTAGTGGAAGAATCAATATTCAAAACATCATTTCCTAAGTTATCAACAATCATAACAGTTTCATATATTCCATTACATGGTATAGCTTCAAAGTAAAAGACACCATTTAGATAAGCCAAAATAGAACCATTCTCATTATTAAAAGAAAATCTAAATCCTTGTCTATCTAAACCATGAAATGAAATGATGTTTCTAGCCATTTCTGGCGAATAGCAACAATTGTTCAAATCCAAAACTAAACTATTCTTAAGCACTAAAGAATACACTCCAATCTTGGTCACAGGCGATGATCTTCTGTTCCCCATGATTAGATTGATCCTTCCTTGCTCCACATCCCTACTTCTTCTTAGTCCCTGCACATTAGAACAAATGTGATAACCACAACCGGTGTCAAGAACCCAAGAAATAGCATGATTAGAATCGTTAGATTTGATTGCATATATACCTGCGAAAGATGGCTTGATCTTTCCTTCCTTGATGGCTTGCAGGTAATCCGAGAAGCTTCTCTTCCAATGTCCTATCTTGTGACAGTGGTGGCACTCTGCCTCCTTCGGGTTAGAGCAGGGCTTAGAGGGATCAACTTTGGTCCCACTAGAAGAGGAACCATCTCGGGCTTTCACCTTGCGATAGTTGTTCGAAGAAGCTTTCCTCTTCTTTCCCTTCCCTTGACCAATAGCCAAGACAGGAGCAGCGGATGGATTGGGAGTTGGTGCAACAGACTTGTCCTTGAAATTGCTCTCAGCAACCCTCAAGAGACCTTGGAGTTTACTTAGAGTGACCTCCTCTTTGTTCATGTGGTAGGTCATCCTAAATTGATTGTACATCGGAGGCAAAGAGTGAAGCACCATGTCGATCGCCAAGTCTTCGCCGAAGTCAACATTTAACTTGCGAAGGCGGTCGACATACCTTTTCATCTTTTGCAAGTGCACAGTAAGAGATTCTCCATGACCCATCTTAGCGGAAATCATGTTAGTGAAAATCTCGTAACGCTCTTGTCTCGCGTTTTGGTGGTACCTCTCCAACAAGTCTTGATGCATCTCGTATGGATACATGTCCTCGTAGGACTTTTGGAATTCGGAGTTCATGGTGGCGATCATGATGCAATGTACCTTCGTTACATCTCGCTCATGAGTTTCAATGGCGGTGATTTCGACGGGAGTAGCAACTTCGGGGTTGATTTTCTCGAGCTTCTCGTCGAGGACATACTCTTTATCCTCATAGCGAGCAATGGTGCGAATGTATCTTATCCATTCGCTAAAGTTCGTTCCATCGAAGGTGACCTTTTGGCAAAGGCTCATCAACGTGAAAGAACTAGCAGCAGCATTGTTTGCGTTTGACATCTATAGAAAGGACAAAGATAGATTAGAATAAGAATCCCTAATTATCACCCAATAAGAAAAAATTAGGGCTAGGATCCAACAATAACATTTACATACTAGAAAAGGGATGCCGTAATCTAACATGCAAATAAATTGAAGGTAAGTGAATGACGATTCACTAATTCTCCATCACAAAACTTAAACTATTAGTCCTAAGTGTTTTTTGAGAATTCCTAGGTTCGGATGAGATTCATTGAACTATTCAATGGCATGTTTAAATCTCGATATGCCCCTCTTGTTTGTGACTGGGATGCCGAGGATCACAAAGCGGGTGTGAATTACCATGCAAATTCACATGGTGCCTTCATTGTAACGATCACCTATTCGATGTGCCGGTAAACCACACACGCTCCATCGAACTATGATGAACAATGAATCACCCTTTGCCACCTTCGCTTAGAACCAATTAGTGTGCCGGTAAACCACACACGCTCCACTAACATCTTAGCAAGGTGCAAAGTGTAATTTCATGGGATTGCATCAATTCACTTTTCCTAAAGTAACTAAGATTGGGAAATTTAAAAAAAAAAAAAAAGTTTAGTTACTTCGTATTTCTTATTATACTTTTAATGAGAGGATGAGGTTGCCCTATCCTACCCGTTCGGCTAACGACCCTCCACCAATCAAGCAAGCGGTGGGTGTGAGTGTACACCCATTAAGCGCCATTTTATAGGCCGCAACCTTATACCCACCTTATAGATCGGCTTCGTGAATGAGGCCTACTAGCGGTAAGACTAGCATTTAGTTATACATATATATATATATTATTCTAGTAATATCATATAAGTATAGGGTTGCATTTTAAACTTTTCAAAATCTAGGGTTTGAAATTTAAGTTGTCTAAATTAAAACTTTTAATCACAAATATAAATTTCAAAACTTTAGGGTAGGTTTTAAACATTTAAAAACATAGAGGATCAAATAACAAATAATTCCAATTAACAATTAATATTCTAATTATCTTTATTTGATTTATCTTGATTTCTTTGAAGATAATTACCAAAATAATTAATCATTATCATATAAGGAAATTAAATATTTTATTAGATGATAAATATCTTTAATTAGATCAAGATAATAGTCATATTTATCAAAAAATCGGATTTATATTGATCTAATATGATTAAGGTAAGTTTCCATAAGATAATTATGAAAAAATCCCGAATCTGGCCCTTCCTGACGCCTGGACTCGCCGAATGCACAAGGGGACTCGCCGAGTCAGGCCTACTCGACGAGTCCACCTTGGAACTCGACGAGTCAGTGACTCAAAACCCAAAAAATCGAATTTTGCAGGTTTGTTTCAGTTAATCAAGCAACAATTTAAAGAAAACCAAGCTAGGCTCTGATACCACTGATGGGTTTTAGCCATAAGAACTTTCCTATGTGCGCATGCAAAACCCTAATGCTTGGATCTAGGCTTTCTAATAAACATGCTTTTGAATCCAAGACTTCTAATGGCTTACAAACACCAATAGCAAGCAAGATGATTTAGGAGAGAGGAGAAGGGAGGAATTCGGCCAGAGGTTCCTTGCTTAAGGTTGTGTGTCGAATTCCCTCACCTATAGGGTCTATTTATACTTGTAGACTCCTTAAGGGTTTCACCCTAAACCCTAATTGGATAATCTTCTCTTAAGGCTATCCAAATCCATTCCATAGATAACCCTATGAACGATTTGAGCTATCCTAAAGCTCTTAGAATCCGTCCAAGGTATATCCTAATGGATTTACAGTCTAAAGTCTAACTATCAAACAATTGACAGTTTATACCCTCTTATTTAATTAATCTCTTTAAGTCACCAAATTAATACCAATTAATTTATGACTTATATTAATCAAATAGCCAAATATTATTCCTTATAATATTTACTCTCTCTTAATAAATCATCCTTCAAGTTGCTATGGTGAAGGCAACCCAAAAGGACCATGCACAACCGAATATAGTTATAGCCTTAGACACTATTCCAACATTAATATCATATCCTACCAGTTTGGCTAATGAACCTCCACCAGTCAAGGAAGCGGTGGGTGAGAGTGGACACCCATTAAACCACCATTTTATAGGCAGTAACCTTATCCCTCCTCCACCTTATAGATCGGCTTCGTGAATAAGCCCTACTAACGGTAAAACTGATTAGTCTTATATATATATATATATATATATATATATATATATATATATATATATATATATATGGTTAGATAGTCTCACGGTCTCACAAAATTAGAATGGTCTCAAATGAACCTGAACCTATATATATATATATATATATATATATATATATATATATATATATATATATATATATATATATATATATATAATAATATGAATAGTCCTCGTAGAAACGTGAAAATTCTGATAGAAACGTGAATGTAGGCACTAACGTGCTTTCCATTTAGCTTGGAGTTTAATTAATATGCATCATGTGAATTATGGACTTCAATTCCATAATTGATTCAAGTATTATTCTGATAATCTTTGTACATCTTGTGGATTGTTGGGTGTTTGAAAAAGAATATGACAAATCTTATTATTATCTTAGCGGTTCACGGCAAAAATATTTTAATGTTCATGTAAGAGTTTATTTTTTAACATCATACATACTTATAATATTTTATTTGAATCTCATGCATTTGAAACCCTAATTCTTTTTTCTTTTCACCACATTCATTTGAAAACTCCCATGATTTTTCATTTTCTTTATAATAATAATTATAATTTGGTAATTTGATTAAATAAATATCAAATCTAAAGTGTATTTATATATAAACTAAATTTCAATATTAAAATAATATCTTTAATTCTACTTAAAAAATTATGTTTTTTGACTTTTAACATATTATACTTAATTTATTAGTTTTAATATATTGTTGGATGTAAACCATTATCATTTTAAAGGTATAATTTTTGAACAATTTATATAAAATACTTAAATTATTAATTAAAATATAACATTATAGGCTCAACTTAAATATAAATTTTATTTAACTTAAACAACCCAAAGATTATTTTATAAATAGTTAAAAGTGATAAATTGTAGTGTCTTTCTAATAATGATTGTAAGTTGGTTAATAAGGTTAAATAAATATCAAACCTAAAGTGTAATCATAAATAGACTAAATTTCAATTTTAAAATAATATCTTTACTTCTATTTATAAAGTTATGTCTTTAAATTTTAACATATTATACTTAATTTATTATATTTAAAATGTTGTTGCATATAAACCATTATCAGTTTAAAGCTACAATTTTTTAACAGTTTAGACAAAATACTTAAATTGTTAATTTAAATATAACATTACAGTGTCAAATTAAATATAAATTTTAGTTCCACTAAAAAAACCAAATAATATTTCGTAAATAGTTAAAAATGATAAATAATAGTGATATATGCAAAAACTAAATTGTAATATTAGTTTAACTAAAATATTACCTAAATATATTTATATAATCGTTAAAAAATTTCAAATAAGTAGCTTAAAATAACTTATAATAACAATAGTTGAAAATAACTCTATATAAATGACTATATTGTTACCCTTAAAATCAAAAAATAATGTTTGATGTTATAAATAATTATAATAATAGAAATTAAAACATTAATCAAATAAATTTTATAAAAGTAGTTAAAAATAACAACTATAAATAATATTAAACCATATTTAATATTTTATTTTATTGACGTGTAACTCACGAGTAGCAGTCATTCAAACGATTGAGATTATGACGGTATAATAGATTTATATATTATCATATAATTCAAAATAATCAATATATTATATCAAATTAATATACGAATTATTATATCAAATTTAACAACAACGTTAGTGTTACATTTTAAAAAATATATATATTTGTAAAGATTTCAACTATATAACTGTTTCTGCGCATTACAATGTCAACTCAAATATAAATTGCAGTTCCATTTAAAAAAAACTAAAGAATACTTTGTAAATAGTTAAAAGTGATAAATTGTAGTGATAAAAGCAAAAAACTACATTGTAATTTCAATTTAACTAAAATATTTCTTAAATATATTTTTATAATCGTTAAAAGTTTTCAAATAAGTAGCTTAAAATAATTTGCAATAACAATAGTTAAAAACAACTTTATATAAATGATTATATTGTTAACTTTAAAATAATAATAAAAAAACAATCTTTGATGTTTTAAATAATTATAATGATAGAAATAAAAACATTAAGCAAATAAGTTTTAAAAAATTAATTAAAAATAAAAACAACTATAAATAACATCAAATCATATATTATATTTAATTTTATTCATTTGTAACTCGCGAGTAGAAGTCATTCAAAGTTTTGAGATTATGAAATTATACTAAATGTATATATTATCATATAATTTAAAATATTCAATATATTATATCAATTTAGTTCATACAAATTATTATATCAAATTTAACAAAAACGTTATTGTTATATTTAAAAAAATCATATATTTGTAATGACTTCAACTATATAGGTGTTTTGCGCAACGCGCGGGCATTCGCCTAGTTAGGTAATATTTTAAGCATGTGAAATTTCGCACAATCAATCTATTGTCGGAGTTGATTGTTGGGTGTTTGACGTTGGTTGTAACGTCATTAAATAACCAGAATTCATCAATCAAGTAATTAAATATGATAAAATTTGTCATGACAAACACTTTTAAATATGATAACATTGATTAATAAACTTATATATCTAGTAAATATTGTGTTACATAATTAATATATATTATTTAAAGTTTGTTAACTTCTGGTTAGTTTAATAAAATTCAACCGTTCAATATATATAGGTTCATGTGAGACGGTCTAATTTTATGAGATCGTGAGACGTATTTTTTTATTTTTTTATTTTTCTTAGTTAACTCATGTTCAGAAAATAATATTTAAAAAAAGAATTTTTGGATTTTTCCATTTATTTTGCATTTTAAAATTATTTTTTAGAATATATGAGTGTAATATTCTATTAGAATATTTCACGTATTCTTTCAAAAAAATAGAATTTATTTTTATTTTTTTTTAATTTTTTTTAGTTAATTCAAGTTCCGAAAATAATATTTAAAAAAAGAATTTTTAGATTTTTCCATTTATTCTGTATTTTAAAATTATTTTTTAGAATATGTCAGTGTAATATTCCAATTAGAATATTTCACTTATTTTTCAAAAAAAAAACGGATTTTTTTTTTATTTTTTTTAGTTAATTCAAGTTCCGAAAATAATATTTAAAAAAAGAATTTTTGGATTTTTCCATTTATTTTGCATTTTAAAATTATTTGTAGATTTGATCTTACGGTCTTACAAAATTAGAATGGTTTTAAATGAACCTGAACCTATATATATATATATATATATATATATATATATATATATATATATATATATATATATATATATATATATATATATATATATATATATTATTTAAAAACCCTCTTGAGTCTTTGAGTGGTATTGCAAATTTAATACAACGAAAAAGTTAAAATTATGGTAATAAAAATCATTAATTTTGAAAGTTATCAAACTTCTACGATATATGCGTATTAGATGGAGTTTATATGTAAAATTTCGTGTTTATTTACATGTAAAATGTTATTGTAACACTATATATATATATATATATATATATATATATATATATATATATATATATATATATATATATATATATATATATATATATATATATATATATATAGAGAGAGAGAGAGAGAGAGAGAGAGAGAGAGAGTCAAGATCAAATAAGAAGGAAATTTTTGGTAGGAATGTAAGAATTTTTTTTTCCTACATATTTTTTTCGCGAACAAACAAAATGAATCATTAGATAATTTATTTGTAAGATGATTCACAAGAAAAAAAATTCTCAAAAAAACATCTCGATGATTCATTTATACAATGATTTTGTTGTTATTCACTAAAATTGTTATAAAAGTGAATTTTTTCTTAATTTAATTAAAAATGAATCATAAATATGTTTTTTTGGGAATTTTTTTTTGTGAATTATCTTACAAATGAATCATCTAGTGATTCATTTATTTTGTTCGTCATAAAAATATGTAGAAAAAAAAACTTCTTACCTTTCTATCAAAAAAATTTTCTTACCGGATATATATATATATATATATATATATATATATATATATATATATTTATTTATATATATATATGATTTGAGAGCATTTTCAATGATTAACCTATCATGTCATTTAATATTTTTGCTAAATCATTATTCTAATACTTTTGAGTCTTCCAATGGCTAAACATTTTTAATTAGTTTTTTTATATATAAATTTAATTTATTGATCCCCATCTATTTAAAATGTTCATAAAACCTCCTCATTTAATTAGTAGTCTTTAAACATATTATACTTTAATGTGGAAATATTTTAAATTAAAGTTATCATTAAAAATTAGTATATAAACATTTAATAAATGAATAACTATGATAAAAATAATTAAGTAGTTAAATAAATGGAAAAACATTTAAAACTAGAATATAATTAAGAAGGTAAAAATAAAATATGTTAAAAGTAGAAGGGGTTAGATGATTAAAGTTTTATACTATATTACCACTTGATTAAAGTTTTATATTATATTGAGTGATCAATATAAAAAAACAATCTGTTTGAGTGGTGTTACATGAAAATAAGTAATGAATCAATTAAAAAAAACTTTAAAACAAGTCTCGATTAGAGATGCTTTGATTTTTTTTTTTTTTTTTTATTTTTTTGCTAAATATGTCATTAAACTTACAACTTATCTTTCTATTAAGTTATTTTTGTGAGTTTTTAATAGACTATTTGCCAACCGGTTATTCTAAACTACCCTAATGGTCCATATGGTTTAAATTCTTTTGTGTTTTGTCTAGATCATCATGGTTCATCTCGAGGATGAATTTCATGGTGACATTTTCCCTTGCGTCCCTTCAAGGCTTTCGAGAAGTGCACTTTATCTTTATCGAGATTATTTATTTCACATTGACATTTACAACCACCCACCACCTCACTTGCCACCATTTTAACATTATTAAGCAACCTTATCCTCTGTCTTTGCATCCATAATCATAACTCGAATAATGAGTCTTGTTCACATAATACCCATGATTACTATACCCTCCATGTTCGTATCTAAACCCACTATAACTAGGCAACGTCGAAGGTGGTGTTACTGGAATCACGTACCCGTGTTGAAGTGTCGCACCACCATAACCTTGATCGTAATATTGCTTGTATCCCACGATAGCATAAGCTGATTGTTGATACATTTGTAGATAGTTGTGCACTAGTTCATGTTGGGTTTTCTATACATCAAATACACTTCCAACTAAGTAGCAGGAAAATAAATCTATGATATACATAAGTGTACAAGAAACCTAGGATCTATGTTTCATACTAAGTACAGTTGCCCATTGAAAAATGCAGATACAAAAGAAGAACCGCATACTTTTCTTATAGCCAATAACCTTCTAGCTTGTGCCCTTGTGTGTGCCACTTTTTTGGATGAAAATGATCCAGACTGGAATCCCTCTTTTGGTTCACAACTAATGAACTTAAAAGAGAAAAATCAAACTAAAAGGAGGGGTCAAACTTTAGGAGAGTTTGTCCACAAGAATAGGAGGGAGAAGACGTCGAAAACTTCAAGCCAATGAGCAAAGAAAAATGGAATCCTTAAGGCCTTATTTATAGCCTTGGATATCTTCCTATGTTTCATCCTCCAACCATGTGGGATTGGATGAGATATTCAACCCTTTAATTAATTAAATTTTTTATTAATTCTCATATTATTTTCCATTTAGTTTCTAATTAATTATTAAACCATAATAATTAATAAACTAATTCCTCCTTAATTTATTCTACTCAAGTTGATTCATGAGGGCAACCCAAGAGGATCCTGATATTATTAGAAATATATTCAATGGTTAATGACATTGGTCACTCTTTCCAATAGTCACCTACTTGGACAAGTCATCAACCATATGAGGTCTAGTACTTCTCCAATAATCAACATAAAGAACATCATCCAATGCATCTGTTGAACTCTGATCTAATTAGCTTCAACCCTCAGATAAGTGATCAAATTCTCATTCATTCTACAAGATACCTTTATGAATTCAAGACATCAATAATGGTCAAACTCAGATTTCAAGATTATGTTTCCCAATAAAGATATTTGACAACTGCATCTGACTACTGCATTGAATATATCAACCTAATTTAATAATACAGGTTATAAGCACCTACCTTGGGATCTAATAAAATAAATGTGATTCAATCTCCACAAGCAAGTTTTCTGCATTGATTCAAATTCTAACCTTTTTGTTAAAAAGGAATTGATTATCTCACCCATAGAGATATCATTTGGGTCTTAAACCCATCCTTACAACAAACTTCTTTACCAAGTTTATAGCTAACCCCTTCTTCAACTGATCAGCTAAGGTTTGTTGAGACCGAACAAAATCAATAGAAATGATACCATGAGTAATAAGCTCAGATAACATATTGTACCTAACACTCAAATGGTGTGGATTTCCATTATACACTTGACTACATGCTTTCGCTAACGTGCCAACACTATCACAATGTATAGAGATAAATTATATATGCTTTAGCCATAAATGAATTTCATAGATCAAATTCCTTAACCATGTTGCTTCTTTTCCAGAAGCTACAAGGACAACATATTCAAATTCCATAGTTGAATTTTTGATGCATGTTTGTTTCTTAGAAAGCCCATGAAATGGCTCCTCAACCAAGAAGAAACACCCATCTACTAGTAGAAGAGTCGTCCTCAATGTTAGTAATCTAACTAGCATCTGAAAATCCTTTAATAATTGAAGGGAAACCTACATAAGTCAAACCAAAGTCCATGGTCTTCTTAAGAAACTTCAGCACCCTCCTTATTCCTTGCTAAAGATGAGTACTTGGATTACTAGTAAATCTACTTAGCTTTCCTACAACAAATGTAATATCAAGCCTTTTGCTGGTCATAGTTGATGGGTTTTATATGTTACAAAAAAACTTATTTTGGTGGAAAAACATAAATCTTGAGTTCATATGCACCCAAAAGGATCTATGTTCTCACAATGCTTTTCAAACAACTATTGAATATCAAGAACGCTATGAGTACATTGCTATTTTCGATAATGCTAAAGGGTTATTATAAAATACATAACTTAGCTTATTATTGAAAATAAACTAGTAATCCTTACTTGTAGGTCTTTAGAAAGCAAGCATCAAAAGTCTCGTGCCTTTAATGGCTCACATCCAAACCCTATAATATGGAGGCTAAAAAGGAGAGATGAGAAGGAATGAGAATTTTTGATTCTCACTCTTGTTAAGGGATGGACGAAATTGTGAACCGTTGGGAGGGTTTATATAGGTGACTAGGGGAACTAGGATAAGGCAGGTTTCCTTAGATAAGCCTTATCCATTTCCTTACTCCCTAAGGACTCCTAGGCTTCCTTAATGCCCAAGCAAATCCATATAACCATTCTAGAATTTATCCCCCTCACTCTTTGGAGGTTCTAGAATTGGTTAATGTTCAACTTTTGAACATTGTCACATTTAGTCCTTCCACTTTTAATTAATCCAATTAATCCTAAAAGTAATTCCAAATCATTTTTGATTAATTCTTAATTAAACAATACGATTTCTAATTTATATATTATTCTCATAACATATTAATAAATTATTTATTTTTATTTCTAATTAATTTATTAAACATATAAAAAAACCAATAAAACAGTCTCTCTCTCTCTCTCTCTATGGTCATTCCTTTGTGAACAGATCAACTAGACATTACTCTAATGATGCTCATTTCACAATAACAAATTCTTATCACTATCCACTATGTGATGGAATTCCAACTTAAAATGCATTAATCTCTTGTGATATCAAGATTCCAAAGTCTCAAAGATTGAGTCTTTGATATTACAAAATATACCATTGGAACTTTGTTACTATAAACAATTTCATGGTTATGAAGGTTCTAATTCAAGGCACACTCCTTGAATACTTCTCTTGCATTGAAATTCCTAACTTATATGTAGATTTTTAACCATCTCCCATTATTAAAACATTTCCATATTTCAATATAGCCATCAATTCTGATCAAGATCTATCTCAATCCTGAATCATGTCACTATGGTCCATCCAAATTGATATCATACTTCTAACTATCCACAAGTAACCAGTCTTTTGGTATAACCTTAGAATTTTCTTGACAATTATTTAAAAACTTTAGGCAAACAAAATTCTAGTCATTTTCCTCATAATGCTCTGAGCATTTGAAAAATCAGAATAAGTGAATACTATAGCATATGTAATCGAGCATATGAGACTCGATTCATTACGTCTCACATAAGGATTTAATATTTTTTAGTTACTTGCTATAATATTTTCATATATCAAATCTCCTATGTTGAGCCATTTCAACATGATATTCATATATGTCTATGACTAAGATTTATTAAACTGCACAATCTAAACCTTTAGATTCGAAAAGAAGTATGAGTGCCCTCTCCCTTAAGTTTACTATAGCATAACAAGGCCTAAACTTTGCAATTTTCAAATTGAAAAACTTTGTTCCCTACGAACAATATTGTCAACATACAATACTAGCATAACAATTATGCTCCCATTAGATTTGACATGTACCCAGAAATCAACTGGAATTCTAGAAATCAATACTCTTGAATTTCTTACTGAAGTACAAATTTGTATTACGCGATGTTTCGATAAATCTCAAACTAGACTTATTAATCTTATACACGTTAATTGGATAACATGTATGTGTGTGTGTTTAAATCCTTTGAAAACTTGTAGATATATGTACGAAAGTTCAAGCAATTCCTTGTCATTCCTCACAATACGAAATATAAAGAAGGATGTTGTAATCATATTATGAATTTGAGAATGCAATTAACGTATCCAATATCTATATTGATCTTTATCAAATCTTTAAAATCTATCAGTGAAAGTGATTCCTCAAAATCATTTTCATGAATTAGAGCGAATCTTTGCCACATAGATTTCAAGGTGCATACGTTCCCATCCATGTGAATCTATCATTTCCAACCTACAATCATAAGATAAGGTTTAAGACAAGCATAATTCAAATTTAGCTTTCCTTCATGGATTGAACGTTGCAATTCTAAATTTATTTCCCTCTGGCAGCTCAAGGGCCTACCAACGCTTCCATGTTGTTATTAGCTCTCCCATATTGATCAATGAATTTTCACTGACCAACGTGCCTTTTTGCTTTTTCAATTAAATGAAAACATAGAACTCATAATCATTGCCAACTCAACTAGAAGTTCACATAAATAAGAATGTGTTAACTAAACACGATAGGTTATCAACCTCAGGTCGCGTGCTAGTGATAACTAAAAGCTTTATTGTTGGTTGACTCTTGAAACCCTCAATATCAATACGGATCCCACTGACTTCTTGACATATGATTGCTCTCTCAAGGAACATTCCTTGACGAGCTAAAACGAATATTTAAAATTTTGTGTGGATTCTCGATAAGAAAACACTTCATAGAATAGGACTCGGTTTAGCCTTGTTTTTAGATTTACAAAAAACATCATGACTCTAATTCTATATGTGCTAAAGTAAGAAAACATTTTTACTCCACATATTTCAAGATGTTTTCAAACTTTGTAGTTTAAAAGGAATTTCAAGATACAATTTGTAGATACTAGAGTATGACTCTAAAACTTGATCGGAACAAAGTATGACTCATCTACGATTAACCCATATCCAACAATGTTCGATTCCTCTTCTTAGTCATACAATTTGCACAAAGATGTTCTTGGAGGAGTCAAACATGATACAATTCACAATTACTAAGATGGTCATTAAACATGATACTAAAGCATTCTCCCTTTTTTCAGATTGGAGAATCTTTTATCTTTTTTCATAATGGATTCTTCTTATTCATTCTACTACTCTTTGAATCCTTTTCAAAGTATCAAAAGTATGCTTAATCTTATAAACATAACCATATTTACCGAAACATCAGTAAATCATGACAGACAGAGTTATCGTCCTTTGTGGTGGATTTGAATAGTCCATATCAACATGTACTAGATCCACTAGTCCTTCACTTGACTCACATAAACATGTGATCAATGAATTAATCATAATTTCGAATGAACATGATTCTCATATACTATACAATATGACTTATACAACACCAAGTATCTATCCAGTTGGTGATAGATTTATTTTCACTTGGTTAATTATGTCAATACCACAAGCGATATCATAAGAATTAAATCCACAATTAATATTGCTAATATTAGAAATGCAACTAACACTTACATAAATCCTTTGCAAGGAAATAGAAAATAAGGTAACCAGATAAGCCAAAATTTCACTTTTATTAAAAATAAACGAAAAATTGGAACTAGCCTTTACAATGCCTAGAATGAAAAGCTATGTTTCTATTCATCTACTAAGAGTAGTAACAATCATTAAATTATCCTAGCTCCTTAGAAGTAGCTCCATATTCCGATCATCGAACCATGTGACCAAAATCCATTTTCCATGATCAAATTTAGCTCATTCTTCTTAAGCTTCCTTGTTTCTCTTAGCTCATTTAATACCATCAAATGTATCATCACATCATGTATTAAGATTCTATGAATAGGAACTTATAATAATGGAGTCAAATAATGGATGTACCTGAAGTAGAGTCACATGACTTAAATTTACTATCTCTAATATCTTTCAGGTATTTTGGGCAACTTAGTTTTCAATGCCCCTTCAAGTTGTAGTAAAACAAATGGACTCTTTGGGTTTAACACATGGAACGATCCCAACACTAGCCTTTCTCGTTACCATACGACCAAACAATTTGATCTTGCATGACCCCTTTCCATTGGGAAGAGAAATCTTTTCTTAACCACCATTGTCATCATTTTCAATGTCTATGGAAACCTTGGAATTAGACCCAATAAGCATCTCTGCTTTAGATATGCTCTTTAAGCATTTTTATTTCAGCAACAATCAACATTTGGGGAAGATCAATTAAGTTTACATCGATATTCCTCATATAAACGTTCTCAATGAACTAATCATATGAGTTTGGAAGTGAGAGAAGAACCTAGTCAATGGCTTTCTCCCTTGGGAAACGACATCCATTCTATCAACTTGTCAATGTAGGATTTCTTTTCAGAACATGTACACACACAAGGTTTCCATATTGATGTTTACATGCCAATAGGGATTGAGTAGTCTTGCATCTTTCAACTTGAGGAAAGCGTGAAGTTGGGAGAGTCACAGTAGGAGAAGGTGGAAGAAAGATGATGTCTAGTTCCATCATTTTCTAAGGAAGAGAAATTTTTTTTTACCTTGACTTGAAATTAGAAGACCATCTCTAGAAGATTGAGGAAAAATATTTCCTTAAGAATGAGGAAGACCATTTTTGTCTTCATAAGATATTTTTTAAATATATAAGAAAGGGAGAATTCAAGTTAGTTGATTTTAATTCTTAATTATTAACCTATAAATTTAAATTAAGTCTAGGATCCATATTTTATATTCGAACTTTGAAGAGGGATGTTGCAATCAAATTCGAATCTATTTTAGGTAGGTAAGGCTTTTACCAATTCCAATCTTATGAAACTCCTATATCTTTTGAGATTCATTGATTCTTCTCAATGGCATGTTTAATCTCATATCATGCTCTCACTTTTGTGACTTGGATGCCAAGGATCACAAATAACATGTGAATAACTATGCGAACTCACCTGACAACCTTGATGTCATTTACCATCTCACATTGATGTGCTGGTTAACCATACACGCTCGATTAACAATGATAATTTTCAAGATGTCAATCATATCTCTTTATAGTCTCTATTAGTGTGTCGGTTAATCACACATGCTCCACTAACGACATATAACGCATGATGTACGTTTTCATGGATTAACATACTTTTCACATTTTTCCTAACGTAACTAAGAGTGAGATTTTAAAATTAGTTTAGTTACTTTATATCATTATACTAATTAATGAGAGTATGTCCTATTAAATCCGTTCTGCTAATAACCCTCCACCACACAGGAGAGTGGTGGGTGAGAGTGGACACCCATTCAACGACCATTTCATAGGCTGCTTCCTTATATCCTCTTTGTAACATAGTTTCGTGAGTGAGGTCTACTATTGATTTGATTGACTTTTCTTATACATATAACACTTTAAACTTTTAATAGTATACATATAATGTGTAATTTAAAAAATACAAGGTTTAAATATTAATTATCTAAATTAAATCTTTTCATTTATTGATATTAAAACGGTTATTGATTTATCTTTATCTTTTAATTAACCAATTAATCAAATTAATTAAATAATTTATGGATTAAATAATTATTTAACATTAACCAATTAATAAACAATTCAAATTTGATCCTAATCAAAAGCCTTCTAATTTTCAAAAGTAGGTTAGGGTTTATCATGTTTTAGTTGTTCAAATTTTAAAACATTTAAAATAACAAATAAGGAAACAAGACAAACCCTAGAAGGGATCCTTAAATTTCAAAAATTAGGCAATGGGGCTAGGTTTTCTAAAACCCTTCTATAAATCCCTAACTTTGATATATTCAACTTTGTGCAATATCAATGAGAAAAATAGATATGATACCACTGATGGGCTTTATATATTACAAAAAACAAAACTTATTTTGGTGGAAAAACATAAATCCTAAGTTCACATGCACCCTAAAAGATCTATGTTCTCATGATGATTTGCAAACAACTATTGAATATAAATAACGCTATAAGTACATTGCTATTTTCGGTAATGCTAAAGGGTTATTAGAAAATACATACCTTATTTTATTATTGCAAATAAACTAGTAATCATTACTTATAGGTCTTTAGAAAGCAAACAGCAGATCAAACCCTAGAAAATTGGTGGCTGAAGAGGAGAAAGGAGAGGGAATGAGAATTTCCAGTTCTCACTCTTGTAAAGGTATGGAAAAAATTATGAACCTTAGGTGGGTTTATATTGGTGACTAAGGGAACTAGGATACGACATGTTTCCTTAGATAAACCTTATCCATTTCCTTGCTCCCTAAGGACTCCTAGGCTTTGCCCAAGAAAATGGATATAACCATTCTAAAATTCATCCACCCCCCACCCCCCCCCCCCCCCCGCCCCCCGATTGGGAGGTTCTAGAAGTGGTCAATATTTAATTTTTGAACATTGTGACCTTTAGTCATTCCATTTTTAATTAATCCAAATAATTCCAATTAATTTATGATTAATTCTTAATTAAACAATAAAATTTCTAATTTATATATTATTCTCATAATATATTAATAAAGTATTTATTTTGATTTCTAATTAATTTATTAATCATATAGTAAAGTAATAAATCAGTCTCTCTCTCCAAATAACATTCCAGTCCATTACTAGGTTTGAGGGCAACCTAAAAGGACTTTGCTAATAATTCATGATTATATTAATTTAGTTATTAGCTTAGACACCTAATCCAAAAATAGCATACATGAAACACCCAATGATCTTTGAATACTCAATTTGCGAAACTGCTTCACCAATATTTGGCATAAGTTTCATACTCTAATCAAAATGAGTACTCACAAGAGAACAATCTGAACACTTGAAGTTTTGAATCACTTTCTCAATGTAATGAGACTGTGAAATTGCGTTTCCTTGATGTTCATGCTTGATTCTTATTCTAACAATCACTTCAGCCTCCCCCATATCATTCATGGGGAATAGAGATAATAAAAGATTATTTAGTCATGTCAACTTGCCTTTCATCGCTACCAAACATCAACATATCATCTACATATAAGAATATGATTACCCCTTTACGAGAATAATCAAATTTGCTATATACGCACTTGTCTAATTGATTTAACTTGAAACCACATGTGTCACACCCCAAACTAAAGCGGCGAAAACGTTCGGGGTGGAGGACATCCTGTGTAGTATCACAACAATTGAATAATAGTAATCAAAGCAACAAGAACAATTGTATTAATATTAATATGTTTACATTGCATTTGAATCATACATGATTGACACCAAAAGTAATTAATAAATAAAGACTCAAAGCTACTATGCTCCATCTTCTTGAACCTGGTACGTGTACCTATCTACTAGTGTCCTGAGAATACAAGTAGGTTTTGAAACAGTATCAGCATAAAGCTGGTGAGTTCATAAGCATTTTGTTTTAGTAAACTGCTCTTTGTTCGTTGGAAAAATATGTTATGTTTCTCCTGAAAACCATACATTTTATGATGTAATGAATGTTAAGTAAAAATGATTCTTGCTAGTTCCTCTTGCGAGTACTTAGTGTATACAAATCATATACAATCCAAACCGGACAAACAATCGATTATGTGGTTCTGCCCCAAGCCCACAACCAAACAAGGAACAGGAAAATGAAGCGGAGGCAACACATTCCACTGGTTGTTGGATCCTCATGTACATAATCTTGAAATCGTCACTAGATACTTACAAAGTTAACTATATTGATTCTTTGATACCTGTTGAAAGTGTTCCTCAAGAAAATCCAATATTTTCTTATGTAAAGTATGATTAACCCATTCCTTCTATGACTTCTTAATTCATACTAATTATGTATAAACCAATATCGGATAGACAGTTAATTGGATGGATCTTCCCTAAACCCACAACCAAACAAGGAACAAGGAATGAGGCGGAAACCACACATTCCACAGTCTATCAGGTATTCTTCATACATAACCTGGATGCATAAACTAAGGAGTCATGGAATTAATAATGAAAGTTTTTTGGTTGAAAAATAAACCAACTGTAAAATACCGGTGTTTGCCCTGGAAAATCCTATATTTTCCCTAAGTGTACGTTATTAAATTATCTGTTCCAAATCGTGGTGTACAAGTATCTACCATACTTATGTTGTTTAAGCATTGTCCTGTTTGAAAACCTTTGTATGAAAACATTTATATAGAAACCTTTGTATGACAACCATTGTACATTAGTCTTATTACATAAATAAAACTAGTTGATAACGTGTTGTTCTGTATCCCGAATTTTAATACCCTCATGTGCTCACTTAATACATACGAGTTATAGAAATCTAGGTCGAACAAACAATCGATTGGGTGATTCTACCCTAAGCCCACAACCAAACAAGGAACAGGAAATGAGGCGGAAATCACACACCCGACTGCAGGTCGGATGTTAATTTCATATTACCCTAATGTACATACTAAGTTATCACATAGTTACTAACCCTGTTGACTGTTTGTTAGGTATATTATTACGTGAATGATTCGTTGTTTCACCTGTGGATTCTTATAACCATACTATGGATAATCAACAATGTGACGTATTCGGATGTCGTGAAAAATGACGTTTGTCACCCCAGGCATGTCTGCCTAACTATAGCTAGCAGTTCAGGTGCGGGATTGTTACTCCCGTATAAATCTATACACAAACTCACGCTCTCCCTCCAGGAGACTCTGGTTATAAGGCGTCTCATACTGTAGTTCTCTCAACGAATTCACTAATAATACTATGAAAACCCTTTTTATTATTAACATCAATTCTTCTAAAAATATATCTTTTATTTTATAATTCATAAGTTTTTTCCTTTGTTCTAAAAACTATGTTTGCAAAGTTTGTATCTTAACATGTTTATAAAACTGTCCCCAAAACTATGTTCATCATATTTAGTAAGTTCTATGTTTGTTGTATACCAATGATAAGAGAATATAACAAACAAAATTACATTTTTTAAAACACATTATTACTTGTTTTTACTTGTATTCCCCTTGAAAACATTAAAAACTCGGAAAATATAGTGGTATGAACTCACCTCGAGTGGGTGATTCGTATAAAGTTCGATATGAGATGTTGAGTGTCAAATGAAGCCTCAAACACAATTAGATCCTATTTAACATGTAATGACACATATATGATTTGAGTTAGGGTATTTCACGACTAGACATAATAGGAAACCACCCTAAGGACTTGGAAACACTTGAACTAAGTGCTAAAACCATATGTGATTGAGTGAGGGAGGTGTACGGCCACCCTAAGGGTGTGTACAACCATGGGTGTACGCCCCATGAGTGTACAGCCGTACACTCATGAAGGGATGTGTTTTTGAGGGGTTTCCAAGGTTCTAACTAGCATCCAAGAAGTGTTCTAGGTCCCATGCTCAGTGGTATTGCAAGTTTGAGGTAAAAAATGATCATTAAAGTGGGTGTATGTCCATAAGGCGTGTGTGCGGCTGTACAAAGGGGTGTGCGGCCGTACACTCATCATGTTCATGCCTAATTTGTCGAATTTTAGGTGCATCAAGGCTAAGATCATGTCCAACTAGAAGATAGGGGCAAAACTCTCACTTTGGAGAGCCTTTAGGTGGATGTACGGCCAGCCCTATGAAGGTGTGAGGCCGCACTCCTTCAAAGGATGAGGAAAAAAAGGTTGAAATATGAAAAATCAAGAGTTCTTTCAAGTATAACAAGCTAGTGGATGAATTACTTACGTTTTTGAAGCCTTTGAAGGGTTCTTGGATGAAGAATCTAGAGAGAGAAAGTAGTGGTGTGCAACCAAAAGAAGAAAAGGGTGAAGGAAAGGGGGTCTCCTCATATATATAGAGGTGGGTGACCCATCACCCGGAGTGTGCGGCCATGGGGTGGGTGTGTGGCGGTACACTCCTCCTAGAGGGGTGTTCGGCCCGAATGTTGTGCTATGACTTGGAATAACTCGACCTAGAACCCAAAGTTTGATTGTAATAGGCTTAGAAAACTTTAACAAACCCTTAAACTGTGCTAAGAGGTGATAGAATCGAGTTTAACATTGATAGAATTGACGAATTGTACAAGGTAGAAGTTTCGAGTTTCACATCATCCCCCCGTTAGAGGGAATTTTGTCCCGAAATTAAAGCATAGAATACGAATCATGGACTCGGGAAAAGATAAGGATGGTTCTTCTTCAACTGATCATCGCACTCCCAAGTGAATTCAGGTCCTTGTCTGGAATTTTAGTGGACCTTCACTATTGATATGCGACTTTGTTTTGTTCTCTTGACTTCCCGATCCATGATTTCGAGTGGTTCTTCGACGAAATGTAAGTTGTTGTCTAGTTCTGAGCAACCTTTGTCTCGGAGCTCATGATAGGACACATACTTTGTCCATCTATCATTATCTCATGCACACAAGTCATATATAATTAAGATTGATAAGGCGGTCGGATGGGTGATTCTGCCCCAAGTCCACAACCAGACAAGGAACAGGAGATAGGGCGGAAACACACATCCTAAGTCTGTAGAACCTTAATTATATACCACCCTCATGTGTACAATAAACATCGATAGGCTAACCGTATTTGTCCCTAGTCTCTGTGCTTGAACTTGACTTGCTACACGAGTGGTGTTTCTAAAATAGTCTGCTGGGGGTACTTAAGGGAGGTTACAGGTGGATACTATACTCCTCGCATGCGCATTTTCGGGGTTTAAAGCGAGATGAAATTTTGAGGTTCACATCTAGTTTGTCGTTATAAGTGACAAGAGTTTTGTTATTCGGTCGGTTTAAGGCAAGGGTCTCCTTGGTAACACATGGGTTTGGTATAATGCAGACTTAGATATAATAGATAGGATGACATCGCAGGAACACGTGTTAAGTTAGTTCGGAAGGAGTGTTTCGGTATAGCGTCAATGTATCTGTGTGTGAATGTTTCTAGTGCTTGCTGTGTTGACCTTGTTATCATTATTGCGAATGGTTTGTACTGAATTAAGTGTAGTAACCAAGAAATTGTTCCAGTGAATGATACTTGATATTACGATCCCTATCCAGTTCCTCTATATTCGCTTGGTGTCTACAAGTCATATATAATTAAGATGAATAAGACGGTCGACTGAGTGGCTCTGCGCTAAATCCACAACCAGACAAGGAATAGGAAATAAGGCGGAATCATGCACTCTAAGTATATTAGACCTTAATTATATATGGCTTTGCTGATTACACCAAGTCATTATAGCCAACCAGAAATGAGTATTTAGTTCTACATAACTTATGTGCTTCGACTAGACAAGTAATAAATTATCATGGTTAGAACTTAATTAGGAAATGTACAGCTGTTATCAGATGGTTCCGGGGTAGACTCTCCTGCAGTGATCATTAGCACTCTTCCTTCCTCATCAGGGTTTCTAACCAATAGGTAATCTCTCCTGTAGTGTCCTATTTTGCCACATTCATGGTAGGTTTGACTCACTTCCTCAAATGGGACATGAGATATTGGTCGTTCCGGTGCCCTACAAAAGCGGATGGTGTGTCCCCTTTTGAGGTAGTTCATGCAATACAACTTCTGACACCTTCCGGTATGATGGAAGTTACACTTATTGCATTTAGAAAGGGTTCCGGCGTCACGATTGTTGGTTGCTGCTGTGGCTAGGTTCATGGGAGTATAGGTTGTGCTTGTCTGTTGTCACTCGGAGGGTTCTTGTGTTGATTGCCTTTTCTTCCCGCTTCGGGGCTTTTGTATATCATCACCTCCTTTGGTTGACTCGGGCACAGGGTCCATTATGCCTTGACGGATTCCATAGTCCACCAATGGTCGAGCCAAACGTTTGGCACTATCGAACATAAGAGGTTTTGCTGCCAATATGTTTCCTTGGATTAGAGAACGTAGTCCCTAAATGTGACATTCCCAATTTCTCGGCCAGAAAAGACCGATTTGTTTATGCTTTGTTTTTAAAATCAGAGTAATCTTTTAAAGAAAACAGTTGCAGACTTTGTTCCCAAAACAAAATATGATAAAAATTATCAAAGCATTTCTTTAAAGAAATATATTTTCATTATATAACAAAATCTAAGGATGTCATGTTCCGATACAGACACATAAGCATAAACAGAAGTTACATTATTTACACTAAAGATTTTACATATCCTTTATATCTTCGTATCGATACCTGTGATACAAAGAAAACTGAGTGGGTCAGGCTTGGGAGCCTGGTGAGCATATAGGGTTTTCAACCCACAATAATATAATTATTATATTCAACCATCAAACAATCAACCCAATTACCCATCCCCATTATCTTCTTTATTTCTTAGGACTTTACCCTAAGAATTCAACTACCCGTCATTCATTCATTCCTAAGGATTAACCTAAGGAATTAGCACAAAATCTATTGCTACATAAGGCGCATCTACCAACATCATCCTTTAAGCGCCTCTGCCAGGATTACGTCATACACTATGAGGCACGACTGCCAGGTTTATGACATTCTCTTTTAGGCACATCTGCCGACATTATCCTATAAGCCCATCTGCCAGGATTATCGTATAAGCGCATCTGCTAGTATTATGACATTCTCTATTTGGCGCATCTGCCGACATTATCCTATAAGCACATCTGCTAGGATTACGAAATTCACTACTTGGTACATCTACCGATATTATTCTTAAGAGCATCTTTCATACCTCATCATTTTATCACATACCAACTATCTCATCTACCCATGTTCTACCCAACATATTTGTAGATATAAAATACATATACAGTTTAACTCATTTAAAAAAAAACTATATAAAACATCCATTCCACACTCATCTCAAATAAACAACAATATATAAACACATAGCACGTATTTTATAACAAATATTTCATATTTATGTGTTAGAAGAAAGTAACCACACGTTCACCCAAACATATACTTAATACATTCAAACAATACTTGTATTATACCCGTGTTTATGAAAGGGACTATACACCCACACATATAAACAACTTTATATTATACACATAACACGTATTTCATAGCAAATACTTGATATTTATGCGTTAGAAGAAGGTAACTAGACACTCACTTGATCAGAAGATGATCGGACAACACTACGGCTTCTAGAAGTAGTATTCTTCGGTAGATCTGGAAGATCATCACAAAAACCGGACTCCTCGCGGTCAGAGCTTCGGCTCGGGAATTTCAATTCTCGGGATCTTTGGGGCCTTGGGACTTGCTTCGGGGCTCGGGAATGATACCGGGGCTTCGGGATAATTCTTGCACGAAAAACGATGCAAAAACACGAGATAAAGGGAAGAAATGAGCAAAGAAGTCGGTTGCCCTTGACACCCTTTTATAGGGGGCTGGAAACCCATTTACGCTAGGCGTAACTTTACATTACGTGGGGCGTAATGTGGATCAAATCGCAGACTCCCCCCCCCCCCCCCCCCCCATGGATAATATCGGTTAATTTATAATTCAATTAAATATTGAAAATATTTAATAAAATTCAAAAATCCATATCTTTCTCATACGAACTCCGTTTTTGACGTTCTTTATATCCCCGCGTAGGTGAGACTACGCTCTACAACTTTCGTTTAGACTCCGTCGGCTATTTTTGAATTTATTTTTTATTATTTATTTTTAGTAGGCCGGGACAGGAAAACTCTGTTATAAAACCATAACTTCTTTATCCGACGTCCGTTTTCGCCTATCTTTTCATCGTTTCGCTACAATTAACAAGATCTTTGATTCTCGTTTAGATTGTTTCGGCTAAAAAATGCTCGATCTCAAATCGAGTATTTGGGCTGCATACCACTAAGTCGAAACTTAGAAAAATCATAACTTCCTCATACGAAGTCAGATTTGGACGTTCTTTTTATGCACGCTCATGGTTTAACGAACTCCACGACTTTTGTTTAGATTGATAAGGCTAAATCACTCTAATGTAAATTCAATTTTTAAGTCATTCAGCGTTGTGCCGGTTCTACCGCGAAACTTCGACAGGTCATAACTTCTTCGTTATAACTCGGATTTCGGCGTTCTTTATATGCATGGAAACCTTGTAACATATACTATAACTTAGTTAAGATTATTCATTCTAAATAACCTTTCATCAAAAATTCATTTTTGACACCTATCGTCTCTAAATTGACTAGCCCGGATCTACGGGCGTTACACTAAATGTATCTCTCTACCTTCCTTCTCTCTGGGGTAACCATTCCTGGGAATAGTGAAAATAATTCATTGAATCTATCGGTGTAGGCATCTATGTCTGATCCTACCATGGTGAGGTTCCAAAAGTCATGCTCTAGTTTCTATATTTCGCCCCTTGGGCAGTACTCTTCCAACATCATCTCCTTTATATTTTCCCAGCTCATTGCGTTTGCTACTGGAAGAGTTAATGACTTGACATGGCTATTCCACCATGTAAGGGCTTTGTCAGAGAAGGTGTAGGAAGCAAACTTCACTTTGCTCCTTTATGGGGACGCACATAACTCAAAAATCGATTATGTCTTCTTGAACCATCGTGTCAGGGCGATGAGTCCCCCCCTTCCATCGAAGGATTTGGGTCCACAAATCATAAAGTCTTTGTATGAGCACTCCTTTGTGCATTCGTGGTTAGTGTTGCAGGTACCACTACCTGCTCCATAGGTACTATTTGCATTGATTTGAGTCATGACCGCTATCACTGCAGCTGTTACTGCCTCCTGAAAGACAACCGGGTCATAATGAGGAGGCAGTGGTGGTGCATTGTTTTTGTTTTTGTTCGACTTCTTCGGTGGCATCTTGCTGCCAAAAGGTTAAAAGACAAAACAAGGGTAAGTCCATAGTGGTTACAAATCCAGTGTATTCTGAATCGAAGTTATCTTAGTTCTGAGTGTTTCATGTTCTGATGTTGGAAATAATTCATAATAGAGGTCTATGCAACATAAACTTATGGATTTGCTAGTGACTACCCTTTTAATGAAGTTATGGGATCCGATTTATTGTTACTAGCTGACATAATAAAGGCAATAAGCCTGACCAGTTGGAAGACATTTTTTTTGGGTTTTGAGCATTCTAACACTCCAAAGTGTACATGCAACCCTAAATACCTTGGATCTATGTTTTCTCTATTATACAAGCAAATATGAACATCCAAGGTATTATCCTAATATAGTATACAAACAATGAATATAACAAGATAGAATACATACCTCTTTTAACGTAGAATGACTTCATGAAGCTTGAGTGCCTAGTGCCCCAAGTGTGACACCTCAAATGGTTCACACAACATCATATGCACTTGGAAGACTTAGAGAGAAACACCACACTTCATGAAAATCGGGTAGCCCTTCTCTATATTCCATAATGGCCGATTTTTCCAAGAATATGATCTTTATATAGTGTTACAATTAGGGTAAACCCTAATTGTCATGACTTTCCATTTCCTTGGATCCATGGGTTCAAATACACCATGGAGCCTCCTTGGAGCATCCTATGGGTTATAGCCCAACTTGATAATCCATGGAGCATTAGCCCACTATACAAGTATGGATGATTTACACAATCAACCCATATATTTAATTAGTCTTCTTTTTGATCACTTAATTAATTCTAGATTAATTCTTGATCAATACTAATTAAATAATCTTATTAATATATTATAACTTATAATATATTAACAAACCTTAAGTGTTATTTCTCTCATTTTAGTCTATCCAAATGCATGATGCCATGCAACCCAAATGGACCATGTCGGGTCGGTTCAAGTCTTACCATTTATAGTTATGGACTTAGACATTAATCCAACATTCTCCCACTTGGATAAGTCTAAAACTATTATTGCGTATGACTTCAAGAACCAACTGGCAATCGTAGCTCTCAAAAGCTTCTGTCGAACTCTGACCTCGTAAATGAACTCTGACCTTTGTCAATGACTTGTCCATTAGATAAGGGATCATATATTCCTCCATTCTTGGTATCATATGGACTGAGACATGGATTGTAAATTATTCTCTCTATCCATCTGTTGTTTCCCGATTTCCGATTTATGACGACTGACTAACTGAACAAATCAAATCAGTCCTGGCTTGGCCAAGCACTCACATGTATCATCATTAAATCATCGAGGGGCCCACAGATATTTCTTTTATCTCGAAGGTAAAAGGAATGGATAAACTTCGACTCATATGGCTTGTTCTGCTACTTGTTGAATCAAACACAAAGACACGTTTTATAACATCGAGTTACCAATGTGGTTTTGCACAATCAATGTATAACCAACTCATAGTAACAACTCATATCTCTAGGTTTGAAGAATATAAGATATTATCGTCTCATGATCACTCATGATAAAATCCATGAAGTGATTCAAATGAGCGCGGGTTGAATCCAATACTCAGAACTTATGAGCACTCATGAGCATTGTAGCACAACTTTGTGCACCAACTTGGACCTCTACAAGCCAACCCATGACAGTCTTGATTCATATCTATTTCCAACGTATGATAGACTGTGGATGGTTTAAATAACTTAGTCATTCCGGAAGAATAACCGAGTTATTATGGAAGTCAAAACATGTAAAGTGAAACACAACAATAAATGAATCAAATATGGTATCAAACCCTATGAATATAAATAGACCACTTATATTTATCACCATACTGATTACTCATTATTCATTGTTTTGGTTTTATCAACTTTATATTTGAATTAAAACACTAGGTGTCCCATGCTCCAAGCATGTACACTATGTTTTCCTAAACAATAGCTTTGCCATACACCAAGTATGCACTCTATGTTTAACTATGATCCTTACTTTGTGAAATAACCAATTGACCAAACTTTCAATGATTCTAATTTCACACTCCCAAATTGAAATCTGTTAGATTTTAAACTTAAATGCACTACCCTCTTGTAATGAGTGTGTACAAAGTCACAAAGACTTGTTAACAACCATTACAGGGTATTCCAATGAAGACATACTCCATGGACACAAAGCCTTATGTTCAAATTATGCATTCCTTTGAACATGCTTCTTGCACTAAGTTCTTTCTAATCTTACAAAGATTGCTTCTATCTATAGAGACAACTCTATTTCCCATTTTGACTACTACTTATGAACAAAAGTTGCCTCTTTTCAGACTATGTCAATATGGCCCTTCCAAAATTCACACTATACTTCCAACTATCCTTGAGCAACCAATATTTGGTAAACCTTAGATTTTTTTCAACAATTGCTTAATCACTTTAGTTATATCCAATTGTAGACATTTTCCTCCTTAATGCCCCCAGGCATTTGGAAAATTCATAAAGAATAAATATTATAGCACATGTAATCGATCTTGTACCCAAAGTAAATGGGACATGATTCATGATGTTTCACATAAAGACATGGTTCTAGACCATTCTTTTGCCATAATAATTTTTGTTTTCCATATTCTCAAAATTTTACTATGAAAAGGGATGCCGTAATCATAATCGAATTTTGAGAACGCAATATATAGAATTTTCTTAAGTTGAACCAATCCAACATGAAATTCATATATATATATATATATATATATATATATATATATATATATATATATATATATATATATGTGTGTGTGTGTGTGTGTGTGTGTGTGTTCTTGACTAAAGGTGATTAAAATCTCAATATAAGCTCTTTAGAATGATTATAAACTCAATCTAAGCTTTTCATAATTGATATGAAGTATAATTTCCTCTCCCTTAATTATAGCAAAACAACTTTTTCAACCCCTGCAACCTCATGATTTGAAACTTTTGTTTTCTATAATTAACATTGGTAACTTGCAATACTTATCATAATTATCACGATCCCACTAACATGATGATTATTTGCATAACACTTTTGCTCCCACTAGTTTTGATATGTACTCAGAAATCAGCTATTGACTTTTTTTTTACCAAAGTTCAGATTTCTGATACTAGATTACTTTGATAAGACTCTATCAAAATCATACACCTTATCTTAGAGAACTCACAGGTGTGTCTAAACAATTTTAGAACTATGAAAAGGGATTCCATAATCATAGTCTTAATTGTTCAAACCTTTGCTATTTCTCATAAGTCCATGTTAGTGTGCCTACTAACAACTTTGAGAATGCAAAGATTACTATCTACTTACAAATCTACTTAGTGGAAGTGTTTCCTCACCATCATTTTCATGAACAGGAGAGAAACCTTATGACACTCAGATTTTTATGGTGTATGAGTTCCTACCCATATGAATTTGTTAAAACCTTAGTTACAAGACACAGATAATGACAAATCCAAACACATATGGATTGAACTTGTACAATCTTAAGTTCTTGCCATTTGGCAGTACAAGGGCCTACCATTGCTTCCAAGTAGTTGTGCAACCAATTGAGGACTCTAAGAACTCATATGCAAACCCAACTTTAAATGGAATGGCCACAGAAATGTCAACACGATAGGTTATAAACCTCAAGTCGTGTGCTAGTGAAGAACCTCAGGTTTTATTCTTGATTAGTTCTTGAGACTTTCAAGACCTTTAAGACTCCCACTGTCCTCTGGACATATAAGACTCTCTTTTCAAATATTCAAGGGATAGTGCGGATTCTTTATCAAGACAAACACTTCACACAATTTGCCTAAGTTGGTCTTTGTTTTATCCAAAACATCACAACTTACCAACTTCAAATGTACAAGAGTAGGACACTTTTACTCTTACATTTGACACGTGTTTTAAAACCTTTCATTAAGATATGTCACTAAAGTTACAATCTTAGAGTATAACTCTTAGGATTGTTTTGAAACGAAGTATGACTCATCTTCTTGATTTAACCACTTCAACAATTCATAACTCCTCTTCTTAGCTATCAGAATGCACTTAGAGGATGAATTGTGATAAGTTCTCTTAATCATTAAGATGATCATATAACATGATACTAAAGTACTCTCCCATCTTTTCAGATTTGAGAAACTTTTATCCTTCTGCCTAATTTGATTCTTCTCATTCCTTCTGCCATACATCGAATTTCTCCAATGTATCAGAATTATACTTAGACTTATAAGTATAACCATATTTACTAAACTTTAGTAAATCATGACGAATAGTCTTATCGAATATTTGTGGTGGGCTTGATCAGTGCACAAGACTGTGTACTCGATCCCTTAGTCCTTTACTTAACTCACATATCCATGTGAACAAGTAATTTGTCTTAATTTTCCAATGCTCGAAATTTCTCATTGATGGGTTTTAGCCATAAGAACATCCTATGTGCTCATACAAACCCTAATGCTTGGATCTAGGTTTCTCTATTGTACATGCAATTTATCCAAGACTATAAACCCTAGATATAGCATATGATAATCAATACAACATATAATTAGGGTTTAGATCATACCTTAATTGTTATGCAGCAATAGCAATCTCAAATCCTCCTTGTAATGACTTTAGAAAGCTTAGAGTCACAAATGTCACTCCTCTAATGGTTCACAAACACCAAGAGCAAGAGGATGAAGAAGAGAAGAGAAGGAGGCTCTAAAAAACGTGTGGAAACCCTAGATAATTTGTTCACTACGTTTTTGGAGCATAAGGGTTCTATATATAGTGAGGCTATTAGGATTATCTAACAAGGAAACCCTGATTTGGATGCTTAAGCCCTAACCAACCCATGGACTCCTTTCCTTAAAGGCCTTGGATGATTTCCAATGGGTTTCCCCATAGAATTCGTCCAACCTTATAATATAAGGCAATCCATAACCCAATTGCAATTATCTTATAATTACAATTCCAGTCCCTTAAGTTTAATTAATCTCTTTTAGTCACAAACTTAATTCTTATTAATTCTTGACTAATACTAATTAAACAATATGGTTTCTCCTTTAATATATTATTCCCATAATATATTAATAAATCATAATTAATCCTCTCTCTCTCCATAGTTCATCCTATCAAGTTGCTTTGGTGAAGGCAACCCAAAAGGACCATGCACCATCGGGTCAAGTAAATACCAAAATAGTTATGGACTTCGACACTAATCCAACACTCATTCATCATACTATACAACTTGCATGATTCCAAGTTTCGGTCCAATTTAAACTTGGGTGATGAGAAACTTTCTTTATTTGGTAAATTTAGACACTACCACAAATGAACGAATCACAACCATTTTCCTATATTAGTAGCAATGGAATCATATAAACAACAATTTTTTTTTTCACAAATGCCATTGTAAGGATTCTTAAAATAAATAAAATAAAAAATTTACTTTTATTTTAAAAAATTTGTAGAAAAACTTATCCTTACAATCCATATGAAAACCTTGTTGTTATATATTCCTAAGCAATGTGTCATGACTCCTAAGTAACATCTTCAAAATTCTGATGCGATCGAAGTCCATCTTCGTGATCAGAAGCAACATATACTTCCTTTAAGCTTTCTCTCTCTTCTTTGATTCTTATAACATCACCATGTGACCTAGTCACATTATGTAATAAGAATCTCCAAATAGGAGCTTAATAGAGTTAGACAATGGATTTTACCTGAAGTAGAGTCAAACTTATTGACTTTAACATTCTTAGGTAAGTTTGGAAGCTTCGTAACCAAAGCCCCTTCCATGGCAATAGAAACATATGGACCCTTAGCTAATAGTACATGGGACTATCTCAGACTTAGCCTTTCTCTTTACCATTTTTTCAACCAAGTTGACTATGGCCAATCCCTTTCCATTGGGAAGAGAATGCTTTTATGGATTTCCTGTGTCATTATTGTCCCTTTCCATAAAGTTTTGGGAAGTTTATCTTCTAATCAAATTTGCTTTACTAGCCTTCCAAATCATTGCTGATTCAGCAATACCAAGCAAATATATAAGATTATTAAGGGTCATGTCATAGTCTGTTTCATAGGAATGCCAAAGGAACTAGCTATGTGACTTAGAAAGTGATTGAACATCCAACTTTCTCAAGACTTTGACATCCAACTCTCCCGGCTTGTCAATATGTGACTTCATCTCCAAGATGTGATCATAC
Source organism: Lactuca saligna (assembly GCF_052625555.1). Lineage (NCBI taxonomy): Eukaryota > Viridiplantae > Streptophyta > Magnoliopsida > Asterales > Asteraceae > Lactuca > Lactuca saligna. The sequence goes on from NC_136418.1 coordinate 139,169,314, forward strand.
CTAGACCTTGCCTTTCCAATAGGGCTTGAGTGACCTTGAACTTGTCGGTTAGGGAGAATAGTTGGAGGAGGTGGAGGAAGTGAAGTTCCAAGAGATTTTGGAAGATCATAGATGTCTGAACTAGACATCTTTTGGGATATATTCAAATTTAGTTGATTTAAGTCCTTAATATAACACCCAATATGAAATATTAAGGCTAGGACCCAACAACCTATTTATAACTAGAAGAGGGATGCCATAATCCAAGTTATAAAATAGTTGAAGGTAGGTAAATGACGATTTACCAATTTCCACCATGGAAAAACAAAATAATTTATTGAGTTTTAATTGGATTTGAAACTCCTAGATCTTTTGAGATTCATTGAACTTTTCAATGGCATGTTTCAATCTCGAGTGTGCCCTTCAGGTTTTGTGACTGGGATGCCGAGGATCACAAAACAAGGTTTGAAGTAACCATGCAAATTACTTGGTACTCTTAAATGTTTATCACCCAACCGATGTGCCGGTAAACCACACACGCTCCACCGGCCTATGATTAAACTTTAAGACACCCTTTTCCTACCTTGTTAAATCAAGCCAGTGTGCTGGTAAACCACACACGCTCCACCAACCGACTTAAGCAAAGTGCAAAGTGTAATTTCATGGGTTAGCACCTTATTCACATTTTCCTAAGTAACTAAGATTGGGAATTATAAGTGTTTAGTTACTTAGTATTTATCATTAATACTTTTAATGAAGGGAGAACTTATAGTCTTTCTCTTACCCGTTCGGCTAACGACCCTCCACCAGTCAAGGAAGCGGTGGCTGAGAGTGGACACCCATTAAACTGCCATTTTATAGGCAGTAACCTTATACCCCCCTTATAGACCGGCTACGTGAATGACACCTACTAACGGTAAGACTGACTTTACTCTTATACATATATATAAATATTATTAACTTATAATATTATAAAGTATAAGGATTGAATTTTAATTTTTAGAATTCTAAGGGCTTAACTTGGAATAAAAGTATTCATAAGAGAAAACTTTTCAAATTCCAAAACTTGAGGGCAAGTTTTGAAACTATTCAAAACTAATTAATTCCATAACTTATGTGTTTAAAGTAGTTTTAATTAAAAACTCTTCAAGTTTCATAACTTGATGACAAGTTATGGAAGACTTTAAACTAATTAATAAAAAAAATAACTTTTTTTTATTTTAACTTATGGAACTAATTAAGGTTACACTTTATTTATTTATTTATTATTTAATATTTAATGAAGAGACTGTTGAACCTCCATAACTTGAGGACAGGTTATGGAGTCATAAAACCATTTAATTAGAACTAGACTCTTCATTTTGTAAACTTTGCCAACTTTTATGAGTTTTATGATTCTTAAATGTGACTTTTCATATAACTTGAGGACAAGTTACAAAAACACACTTTGGAATAAACTCTTAAATTAAAATGGATTGAAATCAACTATTTCACACAACTTTTCTATTAATCTAAGAACAAGATAATTCAAATCATTAATCTTCAAGAAATTAGCATGAACATACAAACTAATACAAATCTTGAAATTATGACAGTTATCTCAGAAATTGGATTAGCATGAACATTACCACATAAAAAAACAAGTTTATAAGTTCAAAAACATCTTAGGTTAACGTTCCTAGTCCAATTCCAGCCAAAAAAGTCGAATATGTGTTATCTGGGGGTCCAACTCGTCGAGTGCACGAACCAACTTGGCGAGTTGAATGCATTTTGCCTTGGACTCGGCGAGTCTGCTGTACAGACAGCATCAAAACTTGATTTTTTTAGCCAATTTTGCAAGTATAACAAGAAAACAAGCCTAGGCTCTGATACCACTATTGGGTTTTGAGCATTCTAACACTCCTAAGTGTACATGCAACCCTAAATACCTTGGATCTATGTTTTCTCTATTATACAGGCAAATATGAATATCCAAGGTATTATCCTAATCTAGCATACAAACAATGAATATAACAAGATAGAATACATACCTCTTTTAACGTAGAATGACTTCATGAAGCTTGAGTGCCTAGTGCCCCAAGTGTGACACCTCAAATGGTTCACACAACATCATATGCACTTGGAAGACTTACAGATAACACCACACTTCATGAAAATCAGCTAGCCCTTCTCTATCTTCCATAGTGGCCGATTTTTCCAAGAGTATGATCTTTATATAGTGTTACAATAAGGGTAAACCCTAATTGTCATGACTAACCATTTCCTTGGATCCATGGGTTCAAATACACCATGGAGCCTCCATGGAGCATCCTATGGGTTTTAGCCCAACTTGATAATCCATGGAGCATTAGCACACTATACAAGTATGGATGATTTACACAATCAACCCATATATTTAATTAGTCTTCTTTTTGATCACTTAATTAATTCTAGATTAATTCTTGATCAATACTAATTAAATAATCTTATTAATATATTATAACTTATAATATATTAACAAACCTTAAGTGTTATTTCTCTCATTATAGTCTAGCCAAATGCATGATGCCATGCAACCCAAATGGACCATGCCGGGTCGGGTCAAGTCTTACCAATTATAGTTATGGACTTAGACATTAATCCAACAATTTTCACTAAACCACTAGATGAAAAATATTTTCTAAAAATACTAAATGGTTTGGTAATGATGGAAGCTTATTCAGTTCCGACCTTTAACTGATTTTTCTAAGGACTATCAGTAGTCCTACGAGCTCACAGTAGCCCTATGGGTTGTCGGAAACCCTACGGACTTGTAACAACCATCACTTAAGGTAATAATTATTTAATATTTCTTTAATTAATTATTGGGCTAAGTATTGAATTGATGGATTATTTTGAGTGGATCATTAGCGAGTGGGATGAATAGTTGAGCTGCCCAAAAGACGTACGTTGGGTGTAGCCTTGGCCTACGCGGGAATATAGGAACATTGGATGCGGGGGACGCATACACGTACGTGCAGCGTACGTGAGCATATTCCAAACCCTAATTTTATGGTTTAAGCCATATAAATACTAAATTATGACTCAAACCCTAGACTCCTTACCAGCCTCTTAACCTTAGAAAACCCTAGAAACCCTTCCATACTTCATCCTTGTGTGTTTTGGCCTTGTAAAGCGTACTTTGGTGATTTGGAGCTTCGAAGAAGGAAAGAGAAGTTGGAAAAGAAGAACTTGAGTATCTTAAGCTCAAGGATTTGAGATTATCTTACAATTTGGCACTTATTGGAGGTATAAAACATTCAACTTTCCTTATGAGTGCTTGGATCTAGTGTAGTGATGTTTTGGGATCTTTTTAGTCCCAAGAATAGACCTTTATGACTCAAACTTGTTTCTTGGTCTAGGATTTCCACCCTTAGTGATATATGAGTCCTATAAGTAGTAAATTTTCGATCTTTAAGGCCCATTTGTGACCATGCATGAGATCTAGCCATTTCCATGGAAGTTAGTTTCTATATTCCAAGTTTGGGTTTATTGGTGGATTGCAAGCCATCAAGTAGTCGACTTTATGAGTTAAGACATGTTAAGGGATTTAGATCTATAATATGGGCTTAAGGTCTTAACGAAATAAGCATTTTTGAAGTTGATGGCTTAACAGGGTAGTACGTTGGGCGTACACTCCTGTATGTGCAACGTACTAGCCATGCAAGTTGTATGCATAGCGTACAGAGGAGTACGCTCAGTGTAATCTCAGGATTTGGGCTTCACAATGTTTGGTCCTCAGTTTGGGACAAATCTTTGGGCTTATCAGTTATTGGGCCGCAATAGGCCATTAGAAGTCAGATAATGGACCAAGGACATGATGGCTTAATGGAAGGCCTATTTGAGAAGTTGGACCCAATATAGAAAATTAGGCCATTAGTAGACCTTTAGTGGGCCATCAGTGGGCTTGAAAAGGTTAGAAGGAATTAGGCCTAGGTTATGGTCCAAATTAGATCAGGGGGTAAAATAGTCATTTTACCTTAAGAAGGATTATTTGATTTTGACTAAGTGTTATTGTGATAGTGATAGTCGAGGGAGTCACGTGACCAGCCGACAGAGATTCCTTACTGAGAGGTTCAACAACAAGCTTTGTGAGGTGAGTTTTCCTCCAATAGGAACGGGTTGAAGACACGAATGCCGGCCTGTTTATGTATGTTAGCATTGTTGGGTTTTGAGCACTATAACACTCCTATGGTGTACATGAAACCCTAGATGCTTTGGATCTACGCTTTCTCTATTTATACATGCATTCAATTTTTCCAAAGCATGCATCCTAATTGGCATACAATAAAGGGTATATAACATAAAACTAGTTTAGATGAATACCTCTTGATGTAGGGTGTAGTCCTTGGCCTTTGAAAGCTCTAGCACCTCAAGTGTGATGCCTCTAATGTGTCACAAACACCAAATGCAAGAGGAGGCTTGAGAGAATAAGTTACTTAGCACAAAATCAATATCAAACTCTTAGAATGATGGTGTAACCAATTTTTATCATGAGGGGTTCCATTTATAGTGCTAGGGTTATATCTTTGCAAACCCTAATGACCTTTCATATTACTTAGGCTCCATGGGTAAAACCTTTATGGACTATCCACGGACTATGACATTGGTTTAGCCCATCCTAAATAACTATGGATCATTAGCCCACACTATAAGAATCATTGATTTACATAATCAATCCCCATATATTTAATTAGTCTATTTTGATCATAAAATTAATTACAAATTAATTTTTGATCAATACTAATTAAATAATATGATTTCTCAATCAATATATGTGACAACCCAAAAATTTACATTTAGTGAAACCAACCACTTCAATAGAAGCCAAGTCTGTTTCTACTAACTTTCAAACTTTTGGGATAAGTTTAAGCAATTCAGGATTTTCACTTAAGGAGATATCAGGAGAGAGGTTGCACTTGGGTTTTGTGCAACTTTGTTATTCCAAAATTCTATGATATTAGAGTTCATTCCGAGAATAAAATATTTTCTGCCAAAAATCCCAGGACTATATATAGGATTCTGAACCAAATAATTCATTAGTTACATTTCCAACTAGAGAAAAGCTGAATTCTCTCTCAAGGATCTTCGGACTTTTGTTCCGGAAAGTGAGTACTTCTATCTAGCGTTGTTTTAAAGCTTTATATATGCTTAATACACTAGAAATCATAGGAAAACACCAAGATCTGTGAGTTTACTGCCCAAGAACACCTTGGGGAGTAAACTCCATTTCAAGGGCCAAAGTGTGCCCAATGCCCCCTAGACCTTGGAAACCAAACATGGGATAAATCTTGACATGTTTAGGCATCAAAATCAATTAAAATCAAGGAACAAAAGTGAGTTCACGGCCAAGGAAGTTCTTGGGCCGTGAACTCCATTTTAGGGTGCCAAAGTCCCCTAAATGCCTTCCATAAACCAAGAGACAAGCATAGAACTTTACCTAGATGTGTCTAGGACCCAAAACAACCAAAATATCATCTCCCATAAGTGTTTACGACCGCAAACACATGACCAAATGTTCCATGGGCCGTAAACTCAAAATAGAGGTGTTTTGATGCCACAAACACTTCCAAGGGCTTAGGCATGAATTTAGAATGCTTCTTTCTGACCTTTAGGACCCTCATAAACATATTTGGCCATGCGTTTATGGTAGTAAACTCATTTGGGCCGTGAACACCTCAAAAACTCCAAAGAAGGTGGTATTTCTTACCCTAGGCTAGAGCTAATGTCCCTAAATAATTCCCTAGACTTCAAACTTGCACTAACCCATGAGTAACCATGAGTTTACGGCCGTAAACTCCCTTGGGCCATGAACTCATGGTAGTAAACTCATTTAAGTGCCTTTATACCTTCCTATGTTGAATCACATGTGATTCCAACACTTGGTCAAGGTGTTTCCTAGTCCCGAAAGGTGTTTTCTTTCATATACTTGTTATAAACACTATATTCATGTCAATACATGTCCTTATATGTCATTTAGGACTTATTGTGTCTCGGGACTTCATTTGTGAAACTTCTCATCCTTACACGCATACCCGTTTGAATCACCCACATCAGGTGAGTTCATACCACGTAATGAATCTTTTAACTATTTTAATTGTTTTAGAGGGGAATACAAGTTAAACACAATGATAATTGTGTACATGTTTGTTATAAACATCTTTCAAAATGTTACTTATGTTATTTATAAGTTGTTAAAACATTTCAAAACTCTTCTAAAGGTTATGTTACTTTATAGTTATACAAAACTCCATTTTTAAAGTATAAGCATAACTTTGTAGATAAATGAGTTTTTTCAGTATTAGTCCAGTTAGAACATTAGTAAACTATTATAGGTATAGTTTAGTAGAATGTTATTCATTACTTCTAGTACAATGAAGCACACACAGAATAGAACAGAACAAACAGTGAAGAGAATCAAATAATACCAGAACAGAACAGAACAAACAAGTAAATTTGCTATAGCATGATAACACGCAGACATGATCTAACTTTAATGTGAATTACACGGCTTGCATGGATTTTCTCGGGTCGCATTTGGTTCCCTCAATCTCCATATATGAGAGCGGCTTAGTAGGGGTTCTAGCTTTCACATTATGACCGTAATAAAACACATATATGTTTCTAGGTTGTTAGTACCCCCCGTAAGTCATTATAAACGACATCAGGGTACTCATTTCTCCCATTACTTTCTTAAAGTGTCGGTAACACTAGAAGGTTAATCTATTCTCTAATCAGGATAGGTTATAAACTAGGGAGAATGTACTTTTTAGTTTACAAAGGAACAGTAGAGTCTTGGTAGAAGAATGCTTTCATAACAGTAGAGTCTTGGTAGAAGACTGCTTTCATAACAATCGAGTCTTGGTAGAAGGCTACTTTTAAAGGTTAGGACCAAAATGCTAATCTTATGATTCCTTAATGTATACACTATAGGATACATATATGCTAATAGATTCCGACAACTAATAGGAGGTGTGTTCTCCGCCTCATTGCCTGTTCTCGTTGGATTGAGGTCTTGAATTGAGTTCCAACAATCTATTATCTACCCGAACCTATATATATTTATGCTTAGTATACGTTAAGTCATCATAAGGGTACCAGGTATGGATAATGTTATAGGACACAGGGTCAATGCACAGTTTTCCTAATACAAAACTTTCGTTTCAAAGTCAGTACTTTTGGTATACAAAACTTGCGATTTCCCAGTTAAGGGCTTAATCCATTTTATTAAGCCAATACAGTTTTAAAGACTTTAAGTGATTTACCTCTATAACACCTTAGTTTATACACCATGTTTATATATAAAACTAGTATCCGACAGCTAGTAGGATGTGTGCTCTTCGCTGTACGTCATGTTCCCGTTGGATGTGGGTTTACACAGAGGTTACCCAATCTACTATCTACCCGATATCAAATTATATATAGCAGTATAAACAAAGCTTTTATAAAAGTAATCACTATAGTCAATATTTTATTATAAGAAATATAGGTTTTCTTAAAAGGAACTCTCCATTAGATTTAAAGGAACCATTACAAATAACTCCATGAGTAACAAGTGAATACACCATGGTTATATATAACAATGATCTAACAACCAATGGAATGTGTGTTATCCGCCTTACTTACTGTACCGCGTTGGGTTGTGGGTTGAGAGCAGATGCGCACAATCGATTGTTTGTTTACTCCAGGTATATATAACTTGTACCCACTTATTACGCATAGAAAGGCTTGTAGTGTCATTTTACTCAACTCCCATTAAAGTAGGAAATATATGATTTTCTAGAGGAACAGGCAAACTTTACGAAACATAACTTACAGTTTACATCACTTTACATATACATTTTCAACAACACTTTACAGCTTACTCACATCACTAAAATCTTATGAACTCACCAGCTTAATTGCTGATCAACTCTTTCAAATAACTTGTATTCTGAGGAGACTATTAGACAGGTGCTCGTGTTGAGACTTCAGAAGATGGAGCATTATAGCTTCAAGTCTTGTTTTGTTATTTGTTTATGACTTCTATATTTTGTGAACACATACATTGTAAACACTTTCTTTCTAAATGAAATGTTTGTTCATTACTTGCTTACCATATACATATCTCGTGATACTTGACATGACGTCCTCCACCCCCGAACGTTTCCGCCGTTCCGGTTTTGGGATGTGACAATATATTATACTTATAATATATTAATGAATCATAAATAACCTTATTCTCAAAAGTCCATCCTATGAAATTGAACTAGTGAAGGCAACCCAAAAGAACCATGCTACAATCGGGTCAAGTACATCCTAGTTATAGTTATGGGCTTAGACACCATATTCAACAGTCTCCCACTTAGATAAGTCTAATAACTATAGCTGCCAATGCGAATTCAGGATCTGATTTAGCAATCGTAGCTTTCAAAAGCTGCTGTCTACTCTGACCCAATCAATGAGCATCCTTTAGATAAAGGATCATATATTCCTCTGTTCTGAAGATATTTATGCAGACAAATACATGGAACATAGTCATACTTATTGTCCTACAATTTGTTTCCCGATTTCTGATTCGTCTCACATAGAACATAACTGAACACATCAATTTAGTTCTAACCGGGCCCGACACATAGTCAAAACAGAATAATTGAGGGGCCGAAGATATTGCTTTTAACCCTCTTAGGATAAAAGGAACAAATAAAATTCGACATTATATGCTTATACTAACTACTCATCAAATCATGCACAACGACATGTTTTATAACATCATGTTACTGATGCGTTTTCATGCCATCAATGGACAACCAACTTGTAGTCAACAACTCATATATCTTGGTTTGAAGATTATATGATATTATCATCTGACAACTACTCGTGATAAATTCCATGAAGTAATTCAGGTGAGCGCGGGTTAAATCCAATACTCAAATCTTATTTCAGGAGCACTCATGAATGGTGTAGCAAACTTTTGCTATGTCTAACGCCTTACACAATCTATAAACCAACTCATGACAGTTTAGCCTCATTACCTATTTCCAAATTATGATCGACTGTGGATGGTTTGAATAATCTTATTATTCTGGAAGTCAAAACATGCAAAGTGAAACAATAGTAAATAATTGACAAAAGACAATAACTTTACTTATAAATAAAACTCCTTTTATTTAATCATCAAATGTTAATTGCAATTTAGCTATTCCAAGTTTCTATTTATCTAAACTCTAAAACTAATATCATCTGTTATCCCAACGCCCCTTGCATGTTGCAAGTGCTTAACCCTAGTTAGTGCCTTCGTAAGGGGATCCGTTGGGTTGTCCTCTGATGATATCTTCTTCACAACGAGGTGTCCTTCATCTACTTGATGTCTTATGAAGTGGTACTTTCTATCGATATGCCTGGATCTACCATGATCTCGGCCTTGGTTAAGGCAACCGCCCCTTCATTATCGCATAAAATATCCACATGCTTCTTTATGGATGGTATAACTCCAAGGTCTCTGATGAAGTTTTTCAACTATATCGCCTCCTTCGATGCTTCAATTGCTACTATATACTTTGATTTTCACGTTGAATCAGCTACATTCTCCTGCTTGGAACTTTTCCATGTTATCACCTCTACATTAAGGGTAAATACCCAGCCCGACTGAGAGCGGAAGTTATCTCTATCAGTCCCTAGTCCTCCGTGGGTACTTAAGTATGTTCTTAACCTCTATACTTGGAATCTGAGTCTTACTCAGTTTGGTATTGCTTTGGATAGGTAAGTCACCTTTCTTGGAGTTCTCCATGCTGAAATGCTTCAACACCTTGTCCATGTAGGTACTCTGACTAATTCCTCTTAGTCTTTTACTTATGTTTCTCAATATCCTTATCCCGAGAATGTAAGCAGCTTTTCTGAGGTTCAGTATCCTTATTCAGTTTTTCCTTTTACCATTGATTTTTCTATTGAGGCATTGTACTTTGAAAATGTTAATTCTTACCTTTTGTCCATGTAGGATCCACCGGGAACAGGAAAAACACAAACAATTCTTTGGCTTCTTAGTGCCATATTACATACCAACTGAGTATCTAAGTCTCTTAGTAACTTTGTAAGAGATTGATTACTTGAGGGTATTTTAGTAACATTGTAAGAGATTGATTACTTGAGGGTACTTATGGTATATAATATTATCTTCTTTTGTTAACACTGTCCTTATGCTAGATGTAGACATTCAAGACAAGTATGCTTTTCCATGGAGTAAGCAAGCTGCCTCTTCTGTCAAAGGTTAGAATCACGAATTACAATCAAGACTTGTGATTAGGTGTATATGTTGGACAATAGATTATTTGACATTTTTGCAATAGGTGTTAGCAGTGACTATGAGATTCATTTAAAAGGATGTTGATGAGAAGAAAACAACATTCAACCCCAGACCGTATTTCAAGTTATTCATTGATTGGCTGCTTGACCTTAGTACCCTTGATCCAGTTTTTGAAGGTGCAAACTTTCAGGTGAGTATTCACTTTTCTCTTTTCTCTATCATATCATCTTGTATTGTATTGCATGTTAAGTTACTGATTTGCCCTGTGCAGGTTTTGACAGCTCTAGCAACCTCCTTCCATGCCGTGCAGGCTCTCAAATTTCCTGCATTCAGCTTATTCTCTTAGAAAGGAAATAGTCAGAGGAGAATTTAGTCATGGGTTTCTTTGAATTTTGTACATGTTTTGATTTCTACAATAAATATTATGCAATATTAGCAATGTGTTACATTTACTTACTATTGGAATGATTATTTGTATTTGGCATATTAGTGCAATGAATCATCTTTATTGTTTATGGTATTTTAATTTGTATTATCATACTTTTAATGTGTTATTTAATTTGAAAACTAGTAAATCTATCAAAAATATATAATTTTAAAAAATTTAAAATTATGACATGCAAAAATGTGTGTTGTCTTCCTTTATGACAGGAGCTTCCTTGATACACATTGTGTGTCATAAACACGCGCGTCGTAAGTTTACGACACACAAATGCGTATCGTCTTCTTTTATGACAGGGCCTTCCTTGATATGCATTGTGTGTCATAACTGTGCATCGTAAATGTGTGTCATAAATGTGTGTCGTAAATGCGTGTCATAAATAGACGACACGCAAATGCGTGTCGTCTCTCGTTATGACAGGGCCTTCCTTGACACGCATTTGCACGTCGTCTGAGCGTTTAACAACACGTATTACGCATCGTAAAAGGTTGTTTTTCTAGTAGTGCATCAAGATAATTTCCCTTTCGGATCTTGTAGGGAGCCTTCCTCTTCTTTCCCTTCCTATGTCCAAACACCAGAACAGGGTCAGAAGTAATAGTAGTAGAAGTATACACAACCGACTTGCCTTTCAAGTTGCTTTATTTAGTTCTTAGAAGGCTTTGAAGCTTGCTAAGAGTGACCTCCTCCTTGTTCATATGATAGGTCATACGAAACTGATCATAACAAGAAGGTAAAGAGTCCACATATCTCTACATCTTTTGCAAGTGGGTTGTGACAGACTCTCCATCCTTCATTTTGGTTGTGATTATAAAGGCAATGTAACCTCACAAAAATACGGTCTGAAAATTTCATTTTAAAACTTTAATAAAAAACATATTCTCAATCATAAGCACAACTCATTATATCAAATCAGAGTATCATCTCAAAACATGTTCTTTTTATCAGAGTAAACATCCCACGCTAAAACTTCTTGGTGTGTGCCATGCAGTCATCCCGAGCTCTTCCCTCCGCTACCGAAAGTACCTGAAACCAAAATTAAAAATTCTAAGTATGAAGCTTAGTGAGTTCCCCAACCTAGCATATACCACATACAACAACACATATAACACATACTAGGCCTTGCCCACTGCATCGGGCACCGCCTGGCATCGGACCGAAGTCCGACATAACTTGGGCCCTACCCACTGCATCGGGCCCCGCTCGGCATCAGATTGAACTCCGGAATAACTTGGGCCCCGCCCACTGCATCAGACCGAAATCTAGCATCGGACCGAAGTCCGATATAAATAAATTGAACATAACATAAACATAAACACATAACATAATCACATATCCAACATCAGGCTTGGCCAACATTGGACTGAAGTTCGGAACATATAACACATAACATAAACATGCATGAATCACAAAGACATCAAGCATACATAACTACTTCTCGGGACTGCCCTGGCATCGGACCGAAGTCCGGAAACATATAAACTGAATCAGGCTTACCCTAGAATACTGTAACTACATAAACGGGCCGACATTGGTGCCTTAAACCTGTTCCTACTGGAGGAAAACTCACCTCGCACTACCAAATCTTGCTGATACACTTCTGGCTGCTAACCAACAATTCCTCGAACTGCTGATCCTCCGGCTCCCCGAGCTACCAATACCAAAATACCACTTAGTCCAATTTAATAATCCTCCTTAAGGTAAAATGACCATTCTACCCCTAGTCCAACTTGTTCCATTTCCAAGGCCCAAAACTGCAATATAAAAAGGTCAAACACTAGGTAAGCTTCCCAAGCCCACTAGTGGCCTAATTTGCTACATTGGGCCCAATCCCCTTAATGGGCCTTACACTAAGCTCAAACTTATTCTTGGCCCGTACTAACTAACTCATGATGGCCCATCAAATCCTAAATACCCAAGCATGGCCCAAAACATGGCTCAATAACACAAAGTCCATACTGACATATTATGTGGGGCGTACATCTATGTACGCTAAGCGTACATGTTAGTGTTGGATAAGGTGTCTAAGTCCATAACTATTTCTGGTATGTACTTGACCCGACCCGGCATGGTCCATTTGGGTTGCATGGCACCATGCAATTGGATAGACTAAATGAGAGAAATAACGCTTGGAGATTATTAATATATTATAAGTTCTAATATATTAATAATATTATTTGATTAGTTTGATCAAGAATTAATTTAGAATTAATTAAGTGATCAAAAGATAACTAATTAAATATATGGGTTGATTAAGTAAATCATCCATATCTTGTATAGTGGGCTAAAAGGCTCCATGGATCATCAAGTTGGGTTCCACCCATAGGATGCTCCATGGATGCTCCATGGGAGTTACAAACCCATGGGTCATGGAAATGAAGAGTCATGACACATTAGGGTTTAACCCTAGGTGTGTCAACACTATATAAGTAATATGATCTCCTCCCAAATCGGTTACACTAAGAATATAGAGGGCTTGGCCGATTTTGTGAAGTGAGTATTCTCTCATAAGTTCTTCCAAGAGCATTTGGTGTTGTGTGAAGCATTTGAGGCATCACACTTGGGGTGCTAGGCTCACAAGGTTTCAAGGAACACAAGCAACAACAAGGTAAGTTATTCTATCTATACTTTATGTTAAAATTGTTCCCCATGTATGCTAGATAGGAATATAACCTTGGAAATCAACTTTGCATGACAAATTAGACAAACATAGATCCAAGGTTATTAGGGTTGCATGTACACTTAGGAAGTGTTAGAATGCTCAAAACCCATCAGTGGTATCAGAGCCAGGTTTGTTTGTTCTTATTTGTGCTTAAAAGTTGAAAACAGAATCGAAAATTTGCTGTCTGCGAATGGACTCGTCGAGTCTATAGGGGGGACTCGTCGAGTCCATGTGTATCTTCAACCAACTCGGCGAGTCATGTTCATGCACTCGGCGAGTAGGGTCGAATGAGTGCAGAATTTCGATTCAGTTGCTGGAAAATGAATTAGAAACATTACCCTAAACTGTTTTAGTAAATGTAAACTTGTTTTTGGTGGTGTAATGTCTTGCTATTTCATTTACAACAACTAGTTATCAAAATTACAAAGTTTTATGTAATTTTTGATTGTGTTCATATTCATGTTCTTGTTCTTATGATGTTTTAGATGATCATAGGAATTATTTGTAACCTATTTGGTAGTTTAATTCTTGATCATAATGTGTTTTAATGGAGTTCATAACTTATCCTTAAGTTATGGAAAACCAAGAGTCACACTTGAGTTAAAACCATTAAGAAAACACAAGAGTTATAAAAATGAAGAGTCTTCATTTTATGACTCTATTAAACTCATAAGTTACAAGAAATGAAAAGTTTTGAAAGTTACAAAACTTGCCCTCAAGTTTTGGAACAAGTAAAGTTAAGTTAAAACTTTAGTTCCAACCCCTAGAATTTTAAAAGTTAAAATTCAACCCTTATACTTATATTATGATGATTTAATAATTATATATATATGTATAAGAACAAGTCGTCTTACCGCTAGTACGCCTCATTCACGAAGCCGGTCTATAAGGTGGGTATAAGGTTGTTGCCTATAAAATGGTGACTTAATGGGTGTATATTCTCACCCACCGCTTGCTTGACTGGTGGAGGGTCGTTAGCCGAACGGGTAAGACAAGGACTTATAAATTCTCATTCAAAGTATGATGAATATATAAAGTAACTAAATGTTTATTAAATTCCCAATCTTAGTTACTTTAGGAAAAATGTGAATAAGGTGCTAATCCATGAAATTACACTTTACACTTTGTCTGAGTCGTTGGTGGAGCGTGTGTGGTTAACCGGCACACTAACTTGGACTTAACAAGGTAGGTAAAGGGTGACTTAAGGTTTATTATAGTATCGGTGGAGCGTGTGTGGTTTACCGGCACATCGATTGAGTGATAAACTTTAAGGGTACCAAGTGATTTGCATGGTTACTTCACACCTCGTTTTGTGATCCTCGGCATCCCAGTCACAAAACATGGAGGGCACTCCCGAGATTGAAACATGCCTTTGAAAAGTTCATTGGATCTCAAAGAATCTAGGAATTTCTAAAACCAATAAAAACTAAATATTTAATATTTCGGTTTTCGTGGTGGAAATTGGTGAATCGTCATTCACCTACCTTTCAAATATGGTATAGCTTAGATTACGGCATACCTCTTCTGAGTTATATTATATTGTGATTGGATCCTAGCCTTAATATTACATTTGGGTGTTTTATTAAGGACTCTCTTAAATCTAAACTAAACTTGTTCTTCTTTTTCAGATGTCTTCAACTAATGCTTCTGGCTCGAATCCTAATGGCTCCTTTACTCTTATGAGTCTATGTGGGAAAGTCACCTTTGATGGATCCAACTTCAATAAGTGGATCAGAAACATCAGGATGATTACCCGCTACGAGGACAAAGAATATGTCCTTGACAAGGAGCTTAAGGAAATTGACGAGTCCACTGCAACTCCCCAGGAGATCGCTGACTTTCATACTCATGAAAGAGATGCAACCAAGGTGGCTTGCATCATGTTAGCCACCATGACAGCTGAACTCCAAAAATCTTACAAAGACTTCTACCCTTATGAAATGCACCAAGATTTGATGGAAAGATACCATCAAAGTGCACGACAAGAGAGGTACGAAGTCATCTGCTCCATGATAACAACCATGATGAAGGACGGAGAGTCCGTCACGAGCCACATGCAGAAAATGCAAAGGTATGTGGATCGGTTGCTGAAGCTCAATGTGAACTTCCCTGAGGAGCTTGCAATAGATATCATTTTGCACTCCTTACCATCGTGCTATGATCAATTCCGCATGACATATCACATGAACAAGGAAGAGGTCACCCTCAGCAAACTTCAGGGACTTCTCAAGACCGCAGAAACAGGTCTTAAGGGGAAGTCGGTTGCTATCACTCCTACTCCAGACATAACTCCGGTCTTGGCAATCGGGCAGAGTCGAGGGAGGAAGAGAAAGAGATCTTCAAAGGGTACCAAGGCTTGGACCCTTGATGGCTCTTCTTCAAGTGGAACCAAGAAAGGTTTCATTACTCCTTCTTCTGACCCAAAAGAGGCTGAATGCTTCTATTGCCATGAAAAAGCTCATTGGAAGCGAAACTGCCCAAAGTACCAGCAAGATGTGAAGGATGGGAAAGTCAAACCCAACCATGCAGGTATTTACACTATCATTTCTAATAACTCACCCCATTCAAAATCTTGGGTCCTTGATACAGGTTGCGGTATTCATATTTTTTGTGACTTGCAGGGACTAGGAAGAAGTGAGAATGTGGAGCAAGGAAGAATAAACTTAATCATGGGGAATAGGAAAGTTACACCTGTCACCAAGATTGGAGTTTATACTTTATCGCTAAGTAGTGGGTTAAATTTAGATTTGAATAAATGTTGTTATTCGCCAGAAATGGCAAGAAATATTATTTCCTTTCATGCATTGTACAAACAAGGTTTCACCTTTTCGTTTGATAATGAAGTTGGTTCGATTAATGCTTTCTTTAATAATGTACTTTATTTTAAAGCATTACCTTGTGATGGTGTGTATGAAGCTGTATCTATTGTAGATAACTTAGGAAATAATGTTTTGTGTATTGATTCTACTAATAATAATAACTTGGATAAAGCATCGTTATGGCATTGTCGTCTTGGACATATAAGCAAGAAACGCATAGGCCAACTCCAAAAGGATGGAGTCTTGGAGTCGTTTGACCTAAAGTCAAATGATAGTTGCGAATCATGCTTACTTGGAAAAATGACAAAGTCACCCTTCACAGGCTCATGTGAAAGGGGTGAAGGTTTGTTGGACCTTATACACACGGATGTGTGCGGACCATTCAAACATGCCACAAGGGATGCTAATCGTTATTATTTGACTTTTACCAATGATTACAGTAGATATGGATATGTCTACCTAATCAAGCATAAGTCAGAGACTTTCGAGAAGTTTAAGGAATTTAAACAGGAAGTCGAGAATCAATTGGGCAGGAACATTAAGATGCTTCGATCCGATCGAGGTGGTGAGTATCTTAGTTCAGAGTTCCTCGACTATCTAAAGGAATGTGGGATTGTCTCACAATTGACACCTCCCAGGACACCGCAGTTGAATGGTGTGGCTGAGAGGCGTAATCGAACCTTGTTGGACATGGTTCGTTCCATGATGAGTCGAGCTTCGCTACCAATCTCATTCTGGGGGTATGCCTTAGAGACTGCCGCCCATATCCTTAATCTAGTCCCTACAAAGAAAGTTGCCAAAACTCCTCACGAGATGTGGACTGGTAAAGTACCTAAACTAGACCACATCAAGATTTGGGGATGCGAGGCTTTCGTGAGACGCGAGACTCATGATAAGCTCGAACCCCGAATCGAGAGGTGTATTTTCATCGGCTACCCACAGCAATCCTTTGGTTACCTCTTCTACAGACCTAGTGACAATGTGGTCTTTGTAGCTAGAAGAGGAGTCTTTCGAGAAAGAGAGTTTATAAGCCAAGGAGACAGTGGGAGGCAAGTTGATCTTGAAGAAATTCAAGAGTCAAGTGGTGAAGGAACTTCAAACTCTAGCCCTCAACTTGAGGAGGAAACTCCTGTTGAGCCAATTGACGAATCTGTACCTCTGAGGCGTTCCACGAGAGTTAGGAGTGCACCTGAGCATTACTATGGATTCCATATTACTGCAGAAGGTGAGACACTTATTAGTGATGAGACACTAGTAAGTCAAGATGACCCTAACAGCTACGAGGAAGCCATGGCGGGCCCCGAGTCTGCAAAATGGAAAGAGGCTATGGATAGCGAGATACAATCCATGTATGACAATCAAGTTTGGAACTTGGTTGAGAATGTACCAGGTCGAAAGACTGTAGGGTGCAAATGGGTCTTCAAGAAGAAGACCGACATGGATGGTAAAGTACACACTTATAAGGCTAGACTGGTTGCAAAGGGCTTCTCTCAAATTCCTGGAGTGGACTATGATGAGACCTTTTCTCCGGTAGCCAAGATTAAGTCTATTCGGGTTCTGTTAGCCATAGCCGCATTTCATGACTATGAAATTTGGCAAATGGATGTCAAAACCGCTTTCCTTAATGGAAAGTTGGCTGAAGATGTTTACATGAGTCAGCCAGAGGGTTTTGTCAGTAACGAGTACCCTAATAGAGTGTGTAAGCTTGAGAAATCCATTTATGGATTAAAGCAAGCACCTCGCAGATGGAATCTTTGCTTTGATGAAAAGGTCAAGGAATTTGGCTTTTCTAGGAGTGAAGATGAATCTTGTGTATATGTCAAGGCTAGTGGGAGTATAGTTAGCTTTTTGGTATTGTATGTGGATGACATACTACTCATAGGAAACGACATTCCAACCCTGCAGGAAGTAAAGTCCTGGCTTGGAAAGTGTTTCGCTATGAAGGACCTTGGTGAAGCTGCCTATATTTTGGGGATAAGGATTTTGAGAGATCGGAGTAAAAGACTAATTGGACTTAGTCAAAGTACCTACTTGGAGAAGATTCTGAAGAGATTCAGAATGCAAGACTCCAAGAAAGGAGAGTTACCCATCCAGAGTAGCGCCAAGTTGAGTAAGACACAAAGTCCTAGCACTGAGGCTGAGATAGCAGAAATGAGTCGAATACCTTATGCTTCGGCTGTAGGTTCGATCATGTATGCTATGACGTGTACTCGACCTGATGTAGCCTTTGCCTTGAGCATGGTTAGCAGGTTTCAGGGGAACCCTGGCAAGGCACACTGGATTGCGGTAAAGAATATTCTCAAGTACCTACGAAGGACTAAGGACTGGGTCCTTACCCTCAGTGGGAGTGATGACTTGAGAGTTGTAGGGTATAGTGATGCTAGCTTCCAGACTGATAGGGATAACTTCCGCTCTCAGTCGGGCTGGGTCTTTACCCTAAATGGAGGAGCAATTTCTTGGAAGAGTTCCAAGCAAGAGACAGTGGCGGATTCTACTTGTGAATCAGAGTATATTGCAGCTAGCGAAGCGGCAAAGGAGGCGTTATGGCTGAGGAACTTCATTGGAGACCTTGGAGTTGTACCAGCTATTAAAGAACCGATGGAAATTTTCTGTGATAGTGAAAGTGCTGTTGCCTTAGCCAAGGAACCAAGGGATCACGGGAGATCCAGACACATCGACAGAAAATACCATTTCATCAGACATCGGATCGAAGAAGGACTCCTCGTGGCAAAGAGGGTATCATCAGATGAGAATCCGGCAGATCCCCTCACGAAGGGACTGACTCGGGTTAAGCATCTCCAGCATGCTCGGAGCATAGGGCTGAAGGATGATATTAAATTTAGTAGTTAGATAATCTCGAAATTTGTAAAGTGTAATTGACATTTGATGATGAATAAAAGTGTTTTATTTATGAGTAAAGTGTTGCTATCTCTTGTCAATCGTTTACTATATTTCTTTTGCATGTTTTGACTTCCAGAATAATTTTGTTTGGTATAACATATTATTCAAACCTCCACAGTCGGTCATATGTCGGAAGTAGGTATGAATCAAGACTGTCATGTTTGGTTGTAGAGGTCTGGGACAAGGCTACAACAATCATGAGTGCTCATAAGTTCTGAGCATTGGACCCAACCCACGCTCACTGGAATCACTTCATGGAATTCTATCTCGAGTGATCGTGAGACGGTAATATCATATAAGTCTTTAAACCTAGAGATATGATTTGTTACTTATAAGTTGGTTAGGCATTGATTGTACGAAAAACGCATTGGTAACTCGATGTTATAAAATCGTGCTCTTAAGTGTAATTCAATGAGTAGTAGAACAAACATATGAGTCGAAGTTTATCTGTTCCTTCTTGGATTAGAAGCTGATATCTGGGCCCCTCGATGATTTTGTTTTGACCTATGTACCGGGCTCGGTCAGAACTAAATTGATGTGTTCAATAAAGTTCTTTGTCAAACAAATCGGAAATCGGGAAACAAATGTTGGACAATAAGTAAGACATTGTTCCATGTATTTGTCCGACTGATATCTAGAACAGAGGATTATATGATCACTTATCTTAAATGGCGTACCATCATCTTCTCAAGTTTCGAGAAACCTTGTAAAGAGCTACGATTGCCGATCGGTTCCTGAAGTCATACTTGCAGTAATAGTTACTAGACTTATCCAAGTGGGAGACTGTTGGATAAGGTGTCTAAGTCCATAACTATTTCTGGTATGTACTTGACCCGACCCGGCATGGTCCATTTGGGTTGCATGGCACCATGCAATTGGATAGACTAAATGAGAGAAATAACGCTTGGAGATTATTAATATATTATAAGTTCTAATATATTAATAATATTATTTGATTAGTTTGATCAAGAATTAATTTAGAATTAATTAAGTGATCAAAAGATAACTAATTAAATATATGGGTTGATTAAGTAAATCATCCATATCTTGTATAGTGGGCTAAAAGGCTCCATGGATCATCAAGTTGGGTTCCACCCATAGGATGCTCCATGGATGCTCCATGGGAGTTACAAACCCATGGGTCATGGAAATGAAGAGTCATGACACATTAGGGTTTAACCCTAGGTGTGTCAACACTATATAAGTAATATGATCTCCTCCCAAATCGGTTACACTAAGAATATAGAGGGCTTGGCCGATTTTGTGAAGTGAGTATTCTCTCATAAGTTCTTCCAAGAGCATTTGGTGTTGTGTGAAGCATTTGAGGCATCACACCTGGGGTGCTAGGCTCACAAGGTTTCAAGGAACACAAGCAACAACAAGGTAAGTTATTCTATCTATACTTTATGTTAAAATTGTTCCCCATGTATGCTAGATAGGAATATAACCTTGGAAATCAACTTTGCATGACAAATTAGACAAACATAGATCCAAGGTTATTAGGGTTGCATGTACACTTAGGAAGTGTTAGAATGCTCAAAACTTATCAGTTAGAAGGTGTGTACGTTGGGCGTACCTGCACGTACACACATCGTAAATCCCCTGTTAATTCCTTTCCCATTAAGGGCTTAATACTCCACTTCAGAAGCTATAATCACATACCCTTATCCTTTTCGACGTCTTAATCCATAAAGTCACTGACTTGGTGACTTTACTTGGCCGAAACAAGCTGAAACTCCAAAAACGATGCATTACGTCCATGAAGAGGGCTAGATCTCATTCATGAACCCATTAAGACATTTCAGATGGAGACTTTACTACTTATGGGACCCTTTTAGCTCTGAGGGTGGCAACCCTAAGCTCATAAACGAGATTTCATCATAAAGGTCCATTATTGGAACCAAAATGACTCCAAAACCAAACTACACTAGACCTAAGTATTCTTAGGTAAAGATATGAACTTTATACCTCCAAAGAGCTCCAAATGATGATGCTATTCCAGATCTATGAGCTCTAACTTCCCAAGTTCTTCCTTGCCAACTTCTTCTTTTCCTCTTCCAAGCTTACACAACCCAAAATGAGATTCTTGAAGTCAAAATCACCCAAAGATGAAGAAATGAGGCGTTATAGGTTTTCTCTGATGTTGGGGGATAGATAAGGAGGCTAGCTTTTGATACATTTTGTTCTTTATATAGTGGTTGGCCCTAAAATTAGGGTTTCTGGACACTAAACGTACGTTTCATATCTTCCTTATACACTGGGCGTACCCACGCTCCTTCCACTTTGCATGTATGGTCCTTCCATGTTAACTTTATCCATTAGGGGCCATTATTGTCAATAACTTCCACGTTTCATATCTTCCTTACCCAAGGTTCGTTTCCAACGAACTTTATATCGACGAAAAGGTCGTGAGCAGCCCTATGCTTCTAGTTACATACCTTGGCCCAAAAACCTCTCGAATAAAAAGTTTGAGACCCATAAAAGGCCAAAACGCCCCTAACCTTGGCCTCTGAAATCCATAAATGAATATTTTCAGAACAGTGTGTTTCAGGAAATGATCTCATACCTTTCCTGGTGAACACTTTGATGGTATCTTTCCATCAAATCTTGATACATTTCAAAAGGATATTAGTCCTCATAGGACTTTTGTAGCTTAGCGGTCATGGTAGCAATCATTAGACACGACACCTTTGTCACATCCCATGAGTAGTGTGTCCAGCGATCTGCTCAAGAGTAGCAATGGTTACATCAATCTCCTTAAGCTCTTTATCTAGGAGATATTCTTTTTCCTTATAGCGAATAGCCATTTTGATGTTTTGAATCCAATCATTGAAGTTCGAACCATAAAAAATGACCCTCCCACATAGGTTCATGAGGGAGAAAGAGTCTGAAAGGATTGGGTTTGAAGCATTGTTTGGGATAGACATCTGATAAAGAAGAGCAAAGTTTAGATTCAATGAGAACTTTAATATAACATCCAAATGAAATATTAAGGCTAGGACCCAACACAATATTCTACTATTGCGAAGAGGGATGCCGTAATCCAATTGTAAAATATTTGTAGGTAGGTAAGTGATGATTTACCAATTTCCACCATGAAAAATGAAATAGATTATTAAGTTTTTAATTGGATTTTAAATTAATGGATCCTTTGAGATTCATTAAACTTTTCAATGGCATGTTTAAATATCGATTGTGCCCTTCAAATTTGTAATTGGGATGCCGAGGATCACAAACAAGGTGTAAATAACCATGCAAATTAGCTTGGTATAACCAATGTTAAAAATCACCTAATCAATGTGTCGGTTAACCACACATGCTCCATTGATCTATGACTATCATCAAGCTACCCTTTGCCACACATTCTCAGTCCCAGATTAGTGTATGGGTTAACTGCACACGTTCCACTAACGACTTAACAAGGTGCAAAGTGTAATTTCATAGATTAGCACCATTTTTACATTTTCCTAAAGTAACTAAGATTGAGAATTTTATAAAAGTTTAGTTACTTTATATTTATCATTATACTTTTAATGAGAATTAATGTCTTATCCTACCCATTCAGCTAACGACCCTCCACCAGTCAAGGAAGTGGTGGCTGAGAGTGGACACCCATTAAACCACCATTTTATAGGCAGTAACCTTATACCCCCTTATAGATTGGCTTCGTGAATGAGGCCTACTAACGGTAAGACTAACTTGTCTTATACATACACACACACACACACACACACACACACATATATATATATATATATATGTACGTATGTATGTATGTATGTATGTATGTATGTATGTATGTATGTATGTATATATATATATATATATTATACTTATAATATTATAAAGTATAAGGTTTGAATTTTAACTTTTAAAACTCTAGGGTTTGAAATTAAAGTTTCATTAGTGAGACTTTACAAATTCCAAAACTTGAGGGTAAGTTTTGAAACTTGTCAAAACTCTTGGTTTCTATAACTTATGAGTTTAATGCATTTTTAAAGATGACACTTTTCATTTTCCATAACTTGAGGACAAGTTATGGAGATCATTAAAATTCATTTAGATCAATTTTTTTAACAGCTAAAATTATCATATAATTTAAGGTTGATCTAATTAAACTCATAAACAAGATAATATCAAGTCAACAATTTGCAAGCAACTTTGTTAATCATATAAATCAACAATTTTATTTAAAAATTTGACAATTATGTTGTGATTGGATGAGCATAATCACTACCATATCATAAAAAACAGATTTAATGATGTAAAATAGTTTGTAATAGTGATTCCAATCCAATCTAGTCCAAGAAAACTCAAAATTCTGCAACCAGAGCCATGGACTCGACGAGTGCATGAACTGACTCGTCGATTTGCCCTTGTTACTGACTGGACTCAACGAGTCAGTCAGTGGACTCTACAAGCTCACCAGTCAGAGGCCAGAAAATCAATTTTTTTTCAACTTTTAAAATTAACAAGCATAAAGTATAACAGAAAATAAACCTAGGCTCTGATACCACTGTTGGGTTTTGAGCACTATAACACTCCTATGGTGTACATGTAACCCTAGATGCTTTGGATCTACATTTTCTCTAACTATACATGCATTTTCAATTTTTCTAAAGCATACATCCGAACTGGCAGACAATAGAGGGTATATAACATAAAACTAGTTCAGATGAATACCTCTCGATGTATGGTGTACTCCTTGGCCTTTGAAAGCTTTAGCACCTCAAGTGTGATGCCTCTAATGTGTCACAAACACCAAATGCAAGAGGAGGCTTGAGAGAATAAGCTACTTAGCACAAAATTAATATCAAACTCTTAGAATGATGGTGTAACCGATTTTTGTCATGAGGGGTACCATTTATAGTGCTAGGGTTACATCTTTGCAAACCCTAATGACCTTTCATATTACTTAGGCTCAATGGGTAAAACCTCCATGGACTATGACATTGGTTTAGCCCATCCTAAATAACTATGGATCATTAGCCCACACTATAAGAATCATTTATTTACATAATCAATCCCCATATATTTAATTAGTCTATTTTGATCGTAAAATTAATTCCAAATTAAGTTTTGATCAATACTGGTTAAATAATATGATTTCTCAATCAATATATTATACTTATAATATATTAGTGAATCACAAATAACCTTATTTTCAAAAGTCCATCCTATCAAATTGCACTGATGAAGGCAACCCAAAAGGACCATGCTACAATCGGGTCAAGTACATCCGAGTTATAGTTATGGGCTTAGACACCAAATCCAACAAGCATATGTCGGACTTAGGTCCAATGCCAGGACTAGCCCAATGTAGATTATATGTTTCCGAGCTTCGGTCCAATACCGGGGCAAGCCCAAGGAATGTTTGTATGCTTGATTTCTTCGTGATTCTTGTACGTGTATGTTATATGTTCTGGGATTCGGTCCGATGCCAGGGCAAGCCCGAGGAATGCTTAGCTTATATGTTATGTGTTATGTGTTCCAGGCTTCTGTCTAATGTCGGGGAAAGCACGATGAATGTTTAGCTTATATGTTTATGTTATATGCTTGTTGATATGTTATATGTATATTGGACTTCGGTCCGATGCCGGGCGGGGCCCGATACTGGATTCGCCCGATGTCGAGCGGGGCCTGATGTAGTGGGCAAGGCCCAATGTATGTTATTATTTAATCATGTGTATGGCATCTGGTAGTTTGGATAGATTCACTAAGCTTCATACTTACAATTTTCAGTTTTGGTTTCAGATACTTCCACTAGCAAGGGGAAGGGCTCGGGATGACTACATGGCACACATCATAACTTTTAGCCTGAGATGATTTACTCTGATGTTTAGTCACATGATTTTTATATATTAACAATTGTTTATGATATTTTCGATGCACGACTTATGCTTTATATGATGAATGACAATTATATTTTAAAACATAATTTTTGGACTATATTTTTTGGATGTTTCAAGTTGGTCAGAGGCGCCTGTGGTGAAAAGCAGGGCCTTTCAGTTGATAGTAGAGGAGGCATGTGCAGCTCCCGATGTGGTGGCGGGTATGTATCTTCTCCTTATATCTTTATTTATACTGACTATTGCTTATGTTTATGTGTTTGTTATAGGATTGTTCTTAGTGAACGGTATATTAGCATTGGTACTGTTTGATTTGGGAGCTACCCGATATTTTGTGTTGCACGCTCTCAACAAGCTATTCAAAGGGACTCTAGGGTAGCTAGATTTCCCACTTGATGTAGAGATAGCATATGATAGGACCGTTCAGGTTGTGAAGGTTCATTGAGGATGTACACTGCAGTTGTTTGATAAGCAGTTTTTTTTGTAGATCTAGTCCCTATTCCCCTGTGAGGGAATAATGTTATAGTTGGTATGGACTGGTTGAGCCCTAATGGGGCAGTGATTGATTGTGAGCAGTAGCTTGTGAGATTTTGGACTCCTAGTGGGGGAGGGTTAGTGATTCAGGGCGAGAGGCCATACAGTGGATTGACCCTATATTCAGCAGCGAGAGTAAGGCGCTACCTTCAGTAGGGTTGTGCAGGTTATGTCGCCTATATCATGGATACCCGAGATAAGGGTAAGGTGACAGTGGATGATGTACCGGTTGCGCGAGAGTACCCAGACGTATTCCTGGAGGATCTGTCTGGGATACCTCTGGAGAGACAGGTTGAGTTCAGGATTGACCTAGTCCCTGGTGCGACTCCGATAGCCAAGGCACCATATCGATTGGCTCCTCCCGAGATGCAAGAGTTATCTATGCAGTTGCAAGAGCTGCTAGATAAGGGGTTTATCAGACCGAGCAATTCATCATGGGGAGGCCCGATCCTATATGTGAAGAAGAAGGACGTGTCACATCGCATGTGTATAGACTACTGCGAGCTGAATTAGGTAATGGTGGAGAACCGTTATCCTATCCCGAGGATTGATGATTTTTTGACCAGCTACAGGGTGCATATTGGTTCTCCAAGATTGATCTGCGATCGGGTTATCACCAGATGCGAGTTAGAGACGATGATGTGCAGAAGATAGCTTTTAGGACTCGCTATGGTCACTATGAATTTGTGGTGATGTCGTTTGGGCTCACCAATGCTCCTATCGCGTTCATGGATCTCATGAACTGCATGTGCAGACCGATGCTATATCAGTCTGTGATAGTCTTCATCGATGATACCTTGGTCTATTCCAAGACCCAGGAACAACATGAGGAGCACCAAAGGGAGGTGCTGGAGACACTGAGGAGGGAGAGACTTTTCACAAAGTTCTCCATGTGTGAGTTCTGGTTGTGCGAGGTGCAGTTTCTTCGGTACCTCGTCAACCATAAGGGTATTTTGGTTGATCCGACCAAGATACCGGTCATGATGCAGTAGGAGGTTTTGAGGTCTCCAACTTAAATTTGGAGTTTCCTTGGTCTAGCGGGTTATTACCGGAGATTCATCCAGGATTTCTCCAAGATCGCTGTTCCTTTGACCCGACTAACTAAGAAGTCGATGACATTCTATTGGGGGCCTGAGCAGCAGGCGACCTTCGAGACTCTCAGACAGCGGTTATGCAAGGCATCGATTTTGACCTTGCCAGATGGAGTCGACGACTTCATGGTTTACTGTGATGCTTTGATCACGGGCATCGGTGCGATATTGATGCAGCGAGGTCATATGATAGCTTACGTATCGAGGCAGTTGAAGTCCCACGAGGCACACTATCCGACACATGATTTAGAGTTGGGAGCTATGGTTTCTACCCTCAAGATTTGGAGACATTACCTCTATGGGGTTCATTGTACCATTTACACGGACCATAAGAGTTGGAGGTACCTTATGGATTAGCTGAATCTGAACATGAGGCAGGGTCGGTGGTTAGATGTGGTGAAGGACTATGACTGTGAGATCCTTTACCACCCAGACAAGGCCAACATGGTGGTCGATTCCCTGAGCAGCAAGGCAGTGGTGGCCCTGATTTGAGACATATGTTGGAGGATGATAGTGATTAACCCATTGCTAGAGCATGTTTGGGAGATGCAGGTCGAGGGACTGAAGGATGAGCTGGAAGTGTGAGCGGATCATAGGCTAGGTGGCCTCCTTTGATTATGACAATCGTGGGTTGTTGATCCTGCATGGCAGGGTATGGGTTCCATACTAGGGTGAAGTACGACAGAATCTGATGAATGAGGCCCAAAAGTTAAGGTTCTCCATCCATCCCGGGGCGAGGAATATGTATCGGGATCTTCACCCAGATTATTGGTGGCCCTGCATAAAGCAGGATGTAGCATGGTACATAGAGAGGTGCTTGACTTGCAGGAAAGTCAAGGTAGAACACCAGCGCCTGCACGGCAAGATGCAACCATTAGACATTCCCGTGTGGAATTGGCCGGGAAGATATCACTATGGACTTCATCACGAAGCTTCCTAGGACTGCATGTGGAGTAGATTTGATATGGGCCATCATGGATCGGTTGACCATGAGATCTCACTTCATCCTGATCTAGGAGAGTGTATCGGCCAAGATCTATATACGTGAGGTAGTGGCATGACATGGAGTGCCTGCTTCGGTTGTATCAGACTGGGATGTTCGTTTCACTTCCAGATTTTGGAAGCGGCTCCACGATGATATGGGTACTCATCTCCACTTCAGCACCACTTTCCACCCTCAGATGAATGGACAGAATGAGAGGAAGATTCAGATTCTCGAGGACATGTTGCATGCATGTGTTTTGGATTTTGGTGGCAGTTGGGATACATATCTTCCGTTAGCGGAATTCTCGTATAACAACAGTTACCACGCCAGTATACATTGACTTCCCTTTTAGATGCTCTACGGGAGGAAATGAAGGACCCCAATCTGTTGAGGCGAGGCCGGTCAGAGAGACATGAAGAGTACTGAAGTAGTACTCAAGACTACTGAGAGAATTTAATATGTACGGAGCAGGCTCCAGACTGCTTAGAGTTGGCAGAAGAGTTATTCCGACAAGGGTGTTCAGACATGTAGTTTCAGGTGGGTAACATGGTCCTTCTGAAGGTGTCACCTTGGAAATGTGTCATCCGGTTCAGGAAGCGGGGCAAGCTGGGCCCTAGTTACATCCGTCCGTTCAAGGTTTTGGCTCGGTGGGCCGGGTTGCGTATCATTTGCATCTTCCAGCAGATCTCATCTAGATCCATATCACTTTCCATGTTTCTCAGCTGCAGAAGTGCTTAGTGGATGACTCAATGGTTGTGACTTTAGAGGACATTCATGTTGATGACAACCTGAATTACATCTGTAGAGCTTAATTGTGTTGCGTCATGGGCTTTATATTTTCTATCTGGATGGGGCCTGTCCATCCGTGATTATCTAGTAGGGTTATATAATAAATATGCATGCATGTATGCATTATAAATGGTGATTTTGATTAAGTTCATTCTTTGAAACCCTAAACGCCTCTATAGTCGAAGTTCTTAGCTGAGCTCTTCTGAGGTGTTGCAGTATTAATCATACGACATATTCAAAGCCATATTCGTGTTCATATTTACATTCATAATTGTTTGCTTGCATAGAATCTAACGATCCTAATTGAACTTAGTTCTAACAATTGGTATCAGAGCAGGAGATTGTGTAATCAATACACATTCCTTCTGTATTTTGAATTCTTTAGGGTTTCCGTTTTTATCGTATAAATAGAAGTCATCTTCTTTATATTAATGGCAACTATGTTTCAGATAAAACCCTAATCTCAAGTTTACAGGTTTGATTCTAGGAGCTCACCATGTCTCACGAAGATTCGCAAACAAATCCCATCAACATCTCAAACACCATTGGATCTACAACCAGAATACCCATTCTTTACACTCAAGACTATGAAGTTTGGGCACATCACTTTGAAGACTGCGTGGTTGGATCGGAAGATAATGGTTATCTCATCTGGGAGGCTATCACACTCGGGCCGTTTGTTCACTCAGGAACAAACACAACTGCTAAGTCTCAAAAGGAATACAACAAGCTACTGGCGGATGTAGATAAGATGCCACAGGACGAGAAAGACAAGTTGTTGTGTAATGTGAAGGCTATGAGAATGATCATATTCGCCTTACAATCTGATACTTTTTGGTTGGTCGGTTCATGCACGACTGCCAAAGAAATCTGGGATAGGTTGAAGAAAATTTATTCAAATGATGAAGATCTAGAACACTCCATTCAAACCTTGCTGCTGTCAGAATTTGGAGCTTTTGAACTGAAACCGGAGGAGAAACTCATACAAACTTTCGATCGGTTCAATCATCTCCTAAGTAAGATGATCAAACATGGAATTGAAAGAAATTTTATCGAGCAGAAGGTAACCTTTATGAATGGACTGAGACCGGAATGGATGGCTTTAGTTTCAACTGTGAAAGCCCACGAACAGTTTAAGTCTTACTCACTAGCGAAACTTGTGGGAATACTTAAGTCCCATGAGAGTGTGGTAACCAAAGAAGAGAAGGTAGTTTCTGGTATGGGATCGCTGGCCCTCGTCTCAAAAGGAAAAAGCATTGCAGAAGAAGAAGAAGAGACTGATATGTCAGAATGTGATCTTACAAGTGAGGAGTACGTTATGATGGTCACTAATCCAAAGAAGTTAGCATGAAGAAAATTTCCTGTCAACAAAAACCGAAACTGGAAAGGAAGTTATAGTTATGAGAAGGTGAAGGTTGAAACAGAAATTTTTTCTCAAAAGGATGAAGACAAGAAGGAGAGCAAGCTTGCAGGAGACTTTGGGTTCGATTTCAATTACTATCACGGCAATAACCATTTCACCAAAGATTGCATGCTGAGGAAAATGGTTGAGAAAAGAGATGGTGAAGATGATTAGGCGTATTATATGTGCAAGTTGGAAGAGATAAAGAAAAAGAAGGCAACTAACAGTTCTACGAATGCCTTGATTGTGCAGGAGAATGCAAATGAAGATGAGTTCGGTGGCGTTGAAGTTTGGTCAACCGACTCCGAAGATGAAGAGGTGAGAAAGCCCACTCATGGAAAGGCTTATGTGGCAAAGGAATTAGGCTCGGATGAAAAGTGATTAATTGTCACAGTTGGTTTATCAACCAAAAGTGCAGATGAGGAACCAGAACCTGAAGCTACATTATCCTTTAGTTTGTTTGTAACATTAACCTTCAGTTGAGAAAGATCAGCCTTCGGTTGATGAGCACCCTCTCCCCCTTGTTTTGGAGCAATAAAATTCTCTGAAACACCCTTCATCTCATGTAACAATGCAAGGGAAGGAAGAAGTTTGGTTGTGAGATGATTTCGAATGGTTAAGGTTAGGATAGGATCATGAGCACTAAGGATGTTGGTGAGCATATCCTTCACATCCCCTGCACAACTACGAAACACTGCTCTCTCCGTCTTCAACAAAGCAATTTCTTTTTCAGCTTGAGCGAGCTGAACCTTTTGAACTTCAATTGTGGAGGCTTGGCGAGCAAGTTCTTCTTTCAAGGCACTTTCTTTTGCAAGATCAGCATGAAGTGAGTCCAGCCGAGAAGACACTGAACTAAGAAGAGAAGTGTTCTCTGCTCGGATGGAAGAATGAACATCTTCAATCTTGGTGTGTTCTTCCTGAAGAGAACTGGAAAGCAAATCCACAAAGGCTTGCATCGTGGTTGCATTTGTATCGGCATGCCCTTTAAGAGAATCCAGAAAAATCTGAGTAGCATGAACAATATCGGCAACATCAGCAGAGCCCTTTTGATAGGTAGAAGAAGATTCATTAACTGCCTTGGTTGATTTGTCATTGGATTTGGTGTATTGCACAATGGCAGTTTCTATAAAGGAGTTTAGCACAACACCACTATAAGCCTTGCTATCAGCAAGCAATTTATCCAACTTCTCATTACTACTCTGAAAGTGTTGGCTAGTGATTGGAGCATCATCATCCTCATCAGTAGGAAGCCTATAAAGATTGAAGTACGTAGAGTCATACTCATCATTAGAACCACTGAGAGTGGCACCAGAATCGCTTGAATGTGTAGGTGAAAGATGTTTAGTAATCACAGGAGGTTCGGTTTCAGTAGGTGCCCCCGTATCAGATACGTTGACCCTTACTGCCGGTTCAGGAATAGTAGTGGCGGTGGATTGGGAAATTATAGGAAGTGGTAAGGTAGTTTTAGAAATAGAAATGGAAGAAACTTGTGGTGGTGGTGGAAAAGAGGTTGTTGTTTGTGATGTGGTATATGGAGAAATCTAAACAACCAAAACTGGAACTGTCTGTTTCGGTGATGGAGGTGGGGTTGGAAGTTTGTGATGAGGAGATTCGGTTGGAGTAGGAGATCGTGGAGGGGTATTACCTCTCGATGATTCTTGACAAATTTCCTCTTCTTCATTATCATCTTGATTTGCTGAGCGAGGAGGAGTAGGACTCTTTGATCTTTTTGCCATCTTTTTAATTTTCTTTGGTTTAGAAGAAGCCTCTTTCTCTGACTTGAGCTTCTTTGACTTAGAAGGATTAGATTGATCCTCCTCTGTTGTCTCCTTCTTGAGTGTAACCCGTTTCCCTCGGTTGCCAGGCTTATCTACAGCTTCCAGGGCAGCCTACTGTTCCGAAAATAGGACTCTCGGTTCCTTGGGAGGAAGTTTACGATAATCAGCCATGATATGACTCTCGGCTGTGATATGGTGATACATGGACTCAGGAATAGATCCATAGTGAGGGAACTTTGTTGGATCAGAAAGGATGATCTTCTTGGTGTGAAACGTTGCAATGGACGTGAATAGGTCATCCTTCATCACCGGAATAGCCAAAGTATCGATATCCCTTCTTGTGATAAGAGTCCAGAACCTACCACAAGAAATTTCAAAATGTCTTGTAGAAGTATTGAGGCTCTGCACCACTTGAGACCAGATAATGGACCCATAATCAAGATTGAGACCATTGTAAATACCATAGAGAAGGGTCAGGAAACCCTTGTTGGTGCAATCAGATCCAACACTTTGCTCTGCCAAACTCTTGATAAGAAGAGTAAGTAATCCATTCCACTGAGACGGTAGACATGACTTCTTGACCTTTGTAATGGTGGTTAGCACATCCGTATAACCCATCTCATAAAGCATCAAAAACAACTGTGCAGTGGTGATGAAGGCAGGTGAGGTGACAGAGGAATCCACAGCAAGATGCAATAACGAACAAAACCTTCATTTGGAAATAGAGGCCTTTTTGGAATGAATTTGAAAGTAGATGCGTTCTTTGTTCTTGTCATATGAGGAGGTAGAGTAAACTTGGGACAAGATTGACATTAGGACAACTTCAACCTGTGTTAGGGCTAGAACTAACGATGAATACTTCAAACAATCAACTACATGCAACATATATGAATCATACAAGAACGGGTTGAGTTCGATGATCATATTCTGATTTGGCTTAATAGAAAGAAATGCGGACGAAGCAGTCTGATCATGAGCGGATGAAGAAGTCGCCATTTTTGATCGAAGAAGGAAGATGAACAGTTTGAATTTTCCTTTTAAGTTGAGAGACTTTGTTGCTGGTAGGAGACAAATAAACGTCGAAACCCTTTAGATACCGTTGCCATGAGAGAGAAAAATCATGACGATAATGACGTGATCACTAAAACGTCGCCTGAAAAGGCACGGTGTGACAGGTTGGCTACTCCTAGGTATGCGTCAGCACGCGTGCGTATAGAGACTGTTCAAACTCACGCTCCCAAATGCTTATCCTCAATCAGCATTCGAAATTTAATTTGCCACAAAAAAATAGAATTTCCCTTGTTTCGCTAAAGGACATATAAAACTCGAACGTACCATCACTAGAATATTGGAAAATTAAAAATTTTCCGTGCAATAGAGTGACAAAAGATAAAGAAATAAAGCAAATGTGTATGGGATGTGAGTGATGTCTTATTAAAAGACAGAAAGCAGATGATTCCAGGCAAGAATCACTTCCTTCAAAGTCAAGATGGACTTGAAGTGCTTGTGTGGTTTCCCAAAAATACGATCAAATGTTTGTAAAGAAACATTGTAAGGCTTCTTTTTAAGTCATAGGCTTAACGTGGCTTATCTTCAACCGAACGTCGATTCATATTGTAAGACCGAGCATTGGAAGAAGTACTTGTGAGACCGATGTGGTATGTTGAACAAGTAGGTAGGATATATTTTATAATGACAAAAGAAGTTATAGAAATCTCAAAAACAAAAATAAATTGGATCTTTATGGGAAGAAAAGCCTTGGTGTTAGACAAATTCATAAAAGATCTCGCAAAAAAAGAGAGATTTTAGTAGGTAACCAGTAAGATCTTGAATATAATAATTCACCGTTAAATCATTATAGGTGCTGAATTTTGGGTTTCACTCAGCACGTGGTATACGTATCTAAGATCATAAACATAGATTTGATGTAACCATAAACCTCAGTGGTAATAACAGAGAGTCTCAAGGGTTACAGTGGTGAACCGAAAGTGGATGGAGCATGGAAGGAGGATGGTGAAAGAACCGAAAGTACCTTCTGCTATAAACACATGACTAAGCAGAAAAACTCTTAACTCATATGAGAAGAGTAAGGTAGCTCTAGACTGAGTACATAATAACATCCTAATTGGGAAGAAACGATAGGTATTGATCGAATCATTAAGGCCTTGCCCTAAGTCGTAGAGGCTTTGGTCAACATGCAGCAGCATGCTTCTAGGGACCCTTAACTAGTTCATAAAAGAATAATCATACCTGCCCCAGCTCCAAACTCTGTTGTACTGGTATACTTGGAACCTCTTGAAAAGAATGAACAAACATACACACCACACAAAGAAAACAAAAAAATATTTTTGGATTTTTGAAGTCTTCAAAAAAAAATATTTTAAGATTTTTGAAGTTTTCTGAAAAAAAATATATTTTTCTGAAAAATAAAAAAATAGAAAAAAAGTAAAATAATAGAAATATACAGAATATACAACCAAAACCATAGTGTTATAGAATGAAGAGAAATAGACCAAGCCTTTGATTCATTTCGGTTCCTTAAAACTCCAGAACCAAAATAGATCCAGCGGTCGGTTCATTTCGGTTCCCGAAAATTATGGAGCCGAAATAGATTGAGCGGTCGCTCCATTTCGCCTGTCTAATTTTAGTGCAAGATTTGAGGATTCGGTACCGATTCTGCTTCCATCATTCCCAGACCTTGTAAAATGTTATTAAAACATGCTTCAGGTAAGGCTTTAGTGAATATGTCAGCTAGTTGATCAGAGGATCGAACAAAATGCACTTCCATGTTCCCATCTTCTGCATGATCCTTGATGAAATGATATCTAAGTGCAATATGCTTAGTTTTTGAATGTTGCACTAGATTGTGAGAAATCCTTATTGCACTTTCTGAATCACAATAGAGAGGAATCTTCTTCATATTCAGCCCGTAATCTCTTAGTTGACTTTGAATCCATATTACTTGAGAAGTACAAGATGTTGCAGCTATGTACTCAGCTTCTGCTGTTGAAAGTGACACACAGGTTTGCTTTTTGGACTGCCAACTAACAAGTTTTCTGTCAAGAAATTGGCATCCACCTGTAGTGCTCTTTCGGTCTAGACCACATCCTCCAAGATCAGCATCAGAAAAAGCTTGAATAAAGATTCCCGATTTAGCAGGATACCAGAGACCAAGAGATGAGGCTCGCTTTAGGTAACGAAAGATATTCTTCATAGCCACCATGTGAGGTTCTCTTAGATTAGCTTGAAACCTAGCACAATAAAAAACAAAAAACATAATGCCCGGTCTACTAGCTGTTAGATACATAAGGGACCCTATCCTTTTGACGGTAAAGCGTTATGTCAACAGCAGGTTTTTCCAGAGATGGTGTTAACTTAGTGCCAAATGCCATAGGAACCTTCACTTTAGAGTCACTTATCATGCCAAATTTGGTTAACAGGTTCTTTGTGTATGCCTCATGGTTGATAAAGATACCTTCTGGTCCCTGTCTAATATTTAAACCAAGGAAAAAATTAATTGGACCCATTGTGCTCATTTCAAATTTAGTCTCCATCAACTTTCTGAATTCAGCTGTTAAGCTAGGATTCATAGAGCCGAAGTTGATATCATCAACATAAATTTGAACTATCATTAGATGTTCGCCTTCTTTCTTTCCAAAGAAGGTAGGGTCAACCGAACCTCACTTAAATTTCGATATTTTCAGAAAACAAGTTAAGGTTTCATACCAGGCTCTCGGTGCTTGCTTTAAACCATAAACTGCTTTATCCAACACATAACAATGATCAGGAAATTTCTCGTTCACAAACCCGGGAGGTTGCTCAACATACACTGTTTCTTCTAGTTCTCCATTCAAGAAAGCGCATTTGACATCTATTTGGAAAACGTAAAAGTTTTTATGGGCAACATATGTCAGGAAGATTCTAACTGATTCCAACCTAGCTACTGGAGCAAATGTTTCCTCATAATCTATCCCTTCCTCTTTGCAATATCCTTTTACTACCAATCGAGCCTTGTTGCGAATGACGTTCCCCTCTTTGTCCAATTTATTTCTAAAGACCCATTTCAAGCCGACCACAGAAGCATCCTTTGGTGTGGGAATCAGCCTCTAAACTCGGTTACATTCGAACTCATGGATCTCATCTTGCATTTCTTGAACCCAATCAAAATGATCAAGTGCAGCATTAACTGTTTTCGGGTCGATTTTGGAGATGAACGAATTAAACATACAGAAGTCAACTTTAGAGAATAATCCAGTTTGTTTCGCTTTCAATTGAGAATGATTAAGAACTTTCTTAGAAGATTCACCAATAATTTGTGCTTTAGGATGATCATTTGTCCATTTCACTAATGGAGGATAATTTAGATCATAAGCCGGATCTAATTCAACATTCACTTCCTCTTCAAATTCTGACTGATCACCCTTGTCTTCGTCAGTTGCATTCTATTTCTCCTCCTTGACTGACGAAGTGTAACCTGTGGCAGCATCAAAGTTTGCATCCTCTTAGGGAGTTGGATTATCCCCCTCAAGTATACCTTTATGAGTTGGGGATGGTATAGAATTCTCCCCCTTGAAATATACTTTGGTTGTCTTTGGTGCTGACGAACTCTCCCCCTTGAACATTGAGCCGTTGATTGGAGAGTCAGTTGAGGATTGAGCGCCTGTAGGTTTAGGAATTTCACTTTCCATTTCCTTTGCAGCATCATCAATGATCTTTTTTGAGATTATCAATTTTGTTATCTGTTACTTTTGCCTCCGATTGTGCCGCTTTCTCCGGTTCATCAAATAACCGAATGTACTCCTCGAACAAGTTGGATATAGGAACCAAGACTTGTCCTCATGTAGGAAAAATTTCCCCTAAGTCACTTTCGCTCCTTTGAATTTTCTTCATGTAATTGTCATCAAAGGTATGTAATATGTTTCTTCAATCCGTTTGGATTGTTTATTCAAAACTCTGTAAGCTTTTGAAGAGAGTTAAAAACCAAGAAATACTCCCTCATCTGCTTTGACGTCAAACTTGTTTCGGTTCTCCTTTGAGTTAAATATGAAACATCTTGAACCAAACACATGGAAAAATTTAACATTGGGCTTTCGATTATTTAAGATCTCATATGGAATGATTGAGAATCCTTTGTTAAGAAAGGACTGGTTCTGAGTGTAGCATGCGGTTGCAACTGCATCTGTCAAGAAGTATAGCAGAAGAGAAGTGAAACTAAGCATGGTTCTGGCTGCCTCACATAAAGAACGATTTGGCCTTTCAACAATCCCATTCTATTGTGGTGTATAGGATAGCCGAAAAGTTGTGAGTTATCCCCTTATCAGCCAGAAAGTCCTCAAAGTCTTTATTCTTGAATTCCAGCCCATTGTCACTCCTAATATTTCTCACCGTCTTTTTCAGCTGAACTTCCACTTGCTTAATAAATGTCTTCAACTTGGAAGTTTCTTCTGATTTTTGTTTAAGAAAGAAAACACAGGTGAAACGTGAAAAATCATCTACAATGACAAGTATGTACTTATTACCACCGATGCTTTCGATAGCCGAAAGTCCACATAAGTCAATGTGCAATAGTTCAAGACCTTCAACAATCTTTGTATTGATTCTTGTAGGATGTTTCTTGTCAAACTTGAGAAGAGGGAGGCCTCGAACATGGTCACCAAGCACCAACTTATTAATGTCTTTGAAGTTCAGATGCGATAAACGTCGATGCCACAACCAGCTTTCATCTGTGTTTGCCTTTGATAGCAGAAAAATTGCTTGTTTTCCTCTTATTGGGTTGAGATTTAAAGGATACATCTCTCCCTTGCGTTCAGACTTTAGCAAAACCTTTTTCGAATTCTTTTCAATGATTTCAGAACCCTCAAGGGGGAGAGGGTGCTCATCAACCGAAGGCTGATCTTTCTCAACTGAAGGTTAATGTTACAACCAAACTGAAGGATAATGTAGCTTTAGGTTCTGGTTCTCAAGCCAAGCGAAAAGATATTGTAGATGATAGCGATGATGACACTGAAGAAACTATTGTTGATCCTCTCAAAAGAAAGAAGAGAGACAGAGAGTTGGATGAAAATTTAAAGGTTGCAAGGGAAGCAGAGGAGAGGGATAGGAGAAACAAGGAAGAAGAAGAAGCCTTGAACTGTAAGAAGGCCTTGTTTCCCTTATGGACGAAAGAGACACTAATCAATCAAGCTATAGAGTTTCCAAGCGTTTATTGGTTGGAACTTGTTGCTTCTTTTGATTGTGACAATTCCTAGGACTCACAGTTCGACATGCTGATAACAATAAAGGCATTCACGTTTCATTGTTTTGATTCGACTGCCGAGGTTCCTTTTCCTCATCCAAAGGTCGGCAGAGAGCTTATTGATTTCTATTTGAAGTATTGGCAACCTCAGTACTTGACATGGAGCGTACAGAAAATAATAACTATCAAGGTATTGAAACCGACGCCTGTTGGGAAATTCATGAATGTCAATTTTAAAATCACTTGAGGGTCTGCAAACTCGGTGTCAATTATTTCCCTACCAGATCTTCCAAATTTAAATCCTCATGATTGGATTATTTTGTTTAACATTCTGCTCACCGATTCGGGGGAATATGAGCCGATACTGGAGCACTTGAAGAGAATGTTGGCTTCTTATGTCTTTAAGGTTGCAGGAATGGATCAAGAGATAGCAAAAGTGATGAAGAAGAAATTAACTATCAAGTCAACACCAAAACCAGGAGATGTAATAAAATGAAGATAGGCCAAATTGATTCAACACATCTCACTGTGATGTTTACTAAAGGCGAAGGTCATAGATTTGTATTCGCCTTTGTCGATAAACATTTATTTTCAACGGACTGCTTGGAGCACATTATCAACATTATTCATCGGTGCAAGCAGAACTCGGAAGCAGACAAGAAGAACTTCACAGATATGTTCAAAACTGTAAAGAAGTCTTCTGCTACTCAACCGAAGTGAGCTTTCGGTTCCATTGACGCACAGGGGGAGATTGTAGAGCTTAATTGTGATGCATCATGGGCTTTATATTTTTTATCCGGATTGGGCCTGTCCATCCGTGATTATCTAGTAGGGTTATACTATAAATATGCATGCATGTATGCATTATAAATGGTGATTTTGATTACGTTCATTCTTTGAAACCCTAAATGCCTCTACAGTCGAAGTTCTTAGTCGAGCTCTTCTGAGGTGTTGAAGTATTAATCATACGACATATTCAAAGCCATATTCGTGGTCATACATACGTTCATAATTGTTTGCTTGCATAGAATCTAACGATCCTAATTGAACTTAGTTCTAACAACATCGAGAGACTAGTAGCTATTCTCGACAAGAAGACGAAAGAGCTGATGGACAAGATGGTTGAGCTGGTGAAGGTGCAGTGGCAGCACTACAAGGGCTCAGAGTGGACCTGGGAGCTCCAGGAGGACATGAGGGAGCATTACCCCAAGTTGTTTCCGGATGCAACGGACTTCAAGGATGGAGTCTGATTCATGCAAGGAAGAATTGTAATAACCGTCACTTAAGGTAATACTTATTTAATATTTCTGTAATTAATTGTTGGGCTAAGTATTAAATAGATGTATTATTTTGAGTAGATCATTTGTGAGTGGGCCAAATAGTTGGGCTGCCCAGAAGATGCACGTTGGGCGTAGCCTTGGCGTATGCAGGGCGTAGAGGAACATTGGATGTGGGGGATGCATGCACATACGCGCAGTGTACCAAGGAGTACGTATAGTGTACGTAAGCAAATTCCAAACCCTAATTTTTAGGATTTAAGCCATATAGATACTACATTATGACTCAAACCCAAGCCTCCTTACTAGCCTCTTAACCTTAGAAAACCCTAGAAACCCTTTCATACTTCATCCTTGTATGTTTTGGCCTTGTGAAGCTTACTTTGGTGATTTGGAGCTTGGAAGAAGAAAAGAGAAGTTAGAGAAGAAGAACTTGAGTATCTCGAGCTCAAGAATCTGATATTATCTCACCATTTGGCACTCACTGGAGGTATAAAGCTTTCAATTTTCCTTATGAGTGCTTAGATCTAGTGTAGTGATGTTTTGGGATCTTTTCAGTCCCAAGAATGGACCTTTATGACTCAAACTTGTTTCTAGGTCTAGGATTGCCACCCTTAGTGATATATGAGTCCCATAAGTAGTAAAGTTTTTATCTTTAAGGCCCATTTGTGACCATGCATGAGACCTATCCATTTCCATGGAAGTTAGTAGCTATATTCCAAGTTTAGGTTTATTGGTGGATTGCAAGCCACCAACTAGTCAACTTTATAAGTTAAGACATGTTAAGGGACTCAGATCTGTAATATAGGCTTAAGGTCTTAATGGAATAAGCAATTTTGAAGTTGATGACTTAATAGAGTAGTACACTGGTCGTACACTCTAGTACGCGCAACGTACTAGCCATACAAGTTGTACGTGTGGCGATCAGAGGAGTACATTTACTGCACTCTCAGGATTTTGTCTTTGCGATGTTTGAGCCCTTATTTGGGCCAAATCTTTGGGCTTAACAGTTATTGGGCTGCAATAGGCCATTAGAAGTCAAATAATGGGCCAAGGACATGATAGGCTTAATGGAAGGCTCATTTAAGGATTTGGGGCGAATTTAGAATATTAGGCTATTTATGGGCCTCTAGTAGGCCATTAATGGGCTTGGAAAGATTAGAAGGAATTTGGTCTAGGTTATGGTCCAAATTAGATCAGTGGGTAAAATAGTCATTTTACCCTAAGAATGATTATTGGATTTTGACTAAGTGATATTGTGATAATGATAGCCAAGGAGTCATGGGAGCAGTCGATAGAGATTCCATACTGGGAGGTTCAGCAGCCAGCTTTAAGAGGTGAGTTTTCCTCAAGTTGGAACAGGTCAGAGGCACCAAAGCTGACCCATTTATGTATATTAGCATATGTAGAGGGACTTAGGTCTAATGTCGGGGCTAGCCCTATGTTGATTATATGTTTCCAGACTTCGGTCCGATGTCGGGGCAAGCCAAGGAATGTTTGTATGCTTGATATCTTTGTGATTCTTTCATGTGTATGTTATATGTTCCAGGCTTCGGTCCGATGTCGGGGCACGCCCGAGGAATGTTTAGCTTATATGTTATGTGTTTTTGGATTCGGTTCGATGTAGGGGTAATCCCGAGGAACACTTAGCTTATATGTTTATGTTATGTGTTTATGTTATATTCTTGTTGATATGTTATGTGTATACTAGACTTTGGTCCGACGCCAGGCGGGGCCCGATGCTGGACTCGTCCGATGCCGGGCAGGACCCGATATAGTGTGCAAGGCCTAATGTATGTTATTATGTGATTATGTGTATGGTATGTCGTAGTTTTGGGAGACTCGCTAAGCTTCGTGCTTATAGTTTTTAGTTTTAGTTTCAGGTACTTTCGCTAGAAGAGAGTAGAGCTCGGGATGAATGCATGGCACACACCACTACTTTTAACCTGGGATGATTTACTCTAATGTTTTGCATATGATTCTGATATATTGACAGTTTTTTATGATATTTTCGAGATACACAACTTATGCTTTATATGATGAATGACAGTTATGGTTTTTATTTATATTTTAAAACAAAATTTTTGGACTATATTTTTGGGATGTTTTAGGGCTATCATCATTCCTGGAGTTATCAGCAACTTAATATATACACATAACATCAATTAACAAATAAGACTCATCTAGTTTATCATGCGCCCTACTATGACATAGGTAATATAGTGAGAAGACCCACCTCGCAAATAATAGACTAACACAACAACTCTTTAATAGTGAAGAATGGTACTAAGAATCACCTAATCATCAATATAGAAGTACCCTCTCAATTTACACCCTAAAACCCTCATGGTGACCAAAAACCAACTTGGTTAAAAAATCAACGGTCAAAGTCATCCTAGTTGACCTTCACGTCGTGACACTACACGGCAAAATAGTTGTGGTGATACCATCCACAACGTCATAGCAAGAAGACTGCCATGTCTTAGGAACTGTTCTCTCACAACTTAATAGATTAAGTTCTCAACCGTGAACCCCTTGAGCTAAAATCGCAGATCTGAACCTTCCTAAAGTCTTGATGGATAAAGTTTTAAAATTTATCCATTAAGACATCCCAATAAGCCAAGATCTCAAACCCTAAGCTCATAATGGTTGTGTCAATTGCACGGACATTAAACTAAGTCATGAAAGTCCCCTTATTAACCACTACTGTGGTCTAGAAGTTGAATAAGGCACACAAAGGTTCTTGAGTCTACTCAAACTCTATGAATAGGAAAGATATGGAGTAAATGTAACATCCTGACTCCCAGGTATAATATATAATTAATTTGCATTCATGATGTCAGAGCAACTCGACAAGTTGGATGCCCCAACTCTCCAAGTAGAGGAGTTAATGGCCGTGTGATTTTTAGAGTCTACTCGATGAATTTGAGGACCCCAACTCGATGAGTAGGAGTTGATTGAGAAAACCCTAATTTTTAGGGTGTTCTTTCATTTCTAGCTTTTGTTAGAAGGTAAAAAGCTACCACCTTGATCATTGTTTGGTTAGATCTCTTTTCTAGGGAGCTTAGGGCTTTTTTCCATCCTTATTTGAGTTATGGAGTTGTTTGAGCTCGCCATTGAGTTGAGACTTCAGATCTGGACAATATGAGGTCCCTTGAGCCCAATGATCCAAGATTTATCAAGCTAGTGGCAAGCTTTTCTGCATTAAACCCTATATAAAGCTTGTTTTGGCATTTCGAGCCCTAGAGGCCATGCATGGACATAAAGCTTGCCGCTTTATATGGTATTTCAGCCTTGGGAGGCTAGATCCAGAATTTGGGACATTCTTTCTGCTTAGAATTGTATGAAAGAGAATTAGTCTAGAGGGACACGATGAGTGCATGAGCCAACTCGATGAGTCAGCTCGGGTTTTCCCCGATAGTCTAGACTTGCTACAACTCGCCGAGTTGATGAGACAAATTGACGATTTGAGTTAGATTTTCCTAATACTTTAGAGAAAATGAAGGAACTCGACGAGTAACATAGATACACTCGACGAGTCGGGTCAACATGGACTGTTGACTCAGGTGTTGGCTTCCATTGACTTTTAGGATTTGGTCAAGACAAGAGTGAGGAGACCAAGGAGGGGTACAATAGTCTTTCACCATTTCCGAGAGTAAGGAAAGAGGTTATCCTAACTTGTAAGAGTTGAAATTACAAAGTGTTAATTAGAGATGATTATATTGTGTAGGCAGAGTCTAGACTGTTCGTGGGGTACTAGATCCACTTGCTTACTTATGAGGTGAGTCTTCTCACTATATGTACCTGAGCGGTAATAATGTGTGATCGGAGGGTCTTATTTGAGTTATCGACCAAAGGGTCCTATGTGCTTATACTGAGTTATGTGATATTATCCATTTTGTCTTTGTGATATATACTATATTATTTTGTTCCTTACTGAGTTAGGACCGGAGGGTCCAAACCGAGTTGTGAGACCATAGGGTCTTCATTGAGATATAGGACTGGAGGGTCCGACCCGAGCTGTGAGACCGGAGGGCCTTCATTGAGACACATGACCGGAGGATCCACACCAAGCCATGAGACCAGAAGGTTGTCACCGAGACGCATGACCGGATGGTCCATGCCGAACTATAGCCATGAGAGGCTTATTATTTGTGTATGTGGTATTTTGGGAAACTCACTAAGCTTCATGCTTACCGTGTTGTGTGTTATGTGTTCAGGTACCTCTCAGGATCGTGGGAAGACATCAGCTTGATTGTATACACCTGTTCGAGATTATGTTTGAGGACTTTGGGATATTATCAGTTATTTTGGTTGTTTGTGTTTTGACAGTTGATACATTTCTAGTTTTGAAAAATGATTGAAGTTTATGTTGTCTAGAAATGAAAAAATTGTTTGAAAATTTATGGCGTTACAAGCTGGTATCAGAGCCTTGGTTTGAGGGATTTAGATGTACCCACGGGTATGTCTGGACTCAAACTGAGGATTTGAGAATTTTTTTCTGAAAAGAAATGATTCTTCTAAAACGAGTAAGTGTTTTACAGAGAAACCGAGA
Organism: Lactuca saligna; assembly: GCF_052625555.1. NCBI lineage: Eukaryota > Viridiplantae > Streptophyta > Magnoliopsida > Asterales > Asteraceae > Lactuca > Lactuca saligna. The sequence goes on from NC_136418.1 coordinate 139,212,909, forward strand.
CCGAACAGTGTGTACAATCAGCCAGAGCCTGAACGGTGATTTCCCTAATTACCATTACTTATTTATATTATGAGATACTTATGAGATATTAGAGTTGCATGCTAAAGGATAGGCTAGGTATTTCAGAAATTAGGGCTAGAGTTTCCTGATTCATGATGCCTTAGCCTAAGGTATGCTATTGATTGGTCTTATCTGCTATTTGCTCTGTGTGTGTACTGCGTAGGGAGAAACATAGCAAGAACCTATTAGAGAGAGTTTCTAGTAATCTTGGAGAGATACCTGGATGAGGATAATTAGTTTGATATGCGTGAGGGATAGAGCACTGTGAAATAGGATCCTAGGAGGAGGACTTGGAACGACTACAAGTTGGTGTTGAAGGTAGTATTGGGCCCGTACTACTGAAAGCACCCGACCTGTATGCGACCCAAGTAAGAATTTTATGATGCTAAGGAGTGTGTAGGGGTGGGTGACCGATTATATGTGTTGAGTTAGTCTTTAATGATTTTGTGTTTGCGTTCGGAGACACTATCGTGATTACCCGCAACAACCCTGGGGGCAGTGGTACCAGTGACGAGGAGATTCGTAGGATCATTCATGAGGAGGTGGCTGCAACTATCAGAGAGTCCATACCAGAGAGGTTTGGGTCTATTAAGTCCACATTGATTGAGACATTCGATGACCGATACGATGTTGTCCTGAAGGCTGTTGCTGTCGCAGCCACCGTGTCGATAGCTACTGCCAGGCCACATAGAGGTGACTCATTGTTGTTCCGTGAGTTCAGCAACATGAAGCCACCAGCTCACTCAGAGAGCAACCCAAGCTTCTGCTCCTGCTGCTTTACGTGTTACTAATGGCCGGTCGGGGAAGGCCGAGCCTCCGAGAGCTCGTGGGAGAGCATTCCAGTTGACTGCGGAGGAGGTCCGCGCAGCGGCTGATGTTGTTGTTGAATAAGGTGTCTAAGTCCATAACTTATTTGGTATATACTTGACCCGACCAGCATGGTCCATTTGGGTTGCATCTCATCCAAACTATTATGGATAATTTTATGAGAGTTATACACATATGTTTATTAATATATTATAAGTTATAATATATTAATATGAAGTTACGTTATTTAATTAGTTTTAGTCTTAAATTAATTATGAATTAATTTAGAGATTAAAAGGAAGACTAATTAGATTATGGGCTATTTGTTTTATATAGTGTGGGCTAATACTCATTTGTTAATGGGCTAGGCTTATGTGGAAGTCCATGGATGATCCATGGAGCTTTTAACCCATGGATCCTTGGAAAGGAAAAGACATGGGTTATTAGGGTTTCACCCTAACCATGCACACTATATAAGCATGCTTATGGAGCATGAAATGGGGCCTAAGGAAAAACTAGTGAACTAGTGTGTGTGTGCATGTGTGTGGCCGAATTTATACAAGTGTGTATACTCTCTCAAAGTTTTCCAAGAGTTTGTGGTGTTTTGTGATTCCATTTGAGGCATTCACACTATTGGTGCTTGGCCCTCAAACTCCTTAGAACCAAACTCATCAAAAGGTATGTAATCTCTTCTAACTCTTTTATGTTGAAATGTTCCCCATGCCATGTTAGATAGGTTATAAACCTTGGAAAATTTATTATTTTGCATGTATTTAGACAAACATAGATCCAAGGTTTATTAGGGTTGCATGCACACTTAGGAAGTGTTAGATTGCTCAAAACCCAACAGTTGTTGGTATGCATCTCCTTATTTATGTTATTTTGAGATTTTTTATGCTTATATTGTGTTGTATATAGGTACTTTTCTTGTGAGTTTTGTTCCTGCTTTGGTGTTATTTCACTCGGGTGCGAGTCGATCTTTCATGTCTTTATCCTTTAGTTATCACATTAGTATCAGACGTGAGGCATTGAGTTGACCACTGAGGGTTTCTATAGCCGACGAGCATGTGGTTTTTGCCACTGATGTATTCCAGGGATGTGTATTAGAGATTTTTGGTGTTGAGTTCCTGATAGATCTGGTGCTGATAGCAACAGGTGATGTCTGTGTCATAGTGGGCATGGATTGGTTAAGCCGATTTGGAGTTGTGATTGACTATAAGGGTCATATAGTGACCATACGAGACCCTAGTGGGTGAGTACTTACTGTGTATGGCTAGGGGACCAGATTTGGATCAGCTTTCTGTTTTGCCGCCAGGACAAGGCATAGTTTACAGCAAGGGTGAATGGACTTTTTAGCATATGTGATTGATACGAGAGTTGCCACTGAGAGGCCAAGTTCTATCTTCGATGTTCCGATAGTGTGTGAGTTCCCGGATGTATTCCCTAAGGAATTTCTAGGAGTTCCTACCGAGAGGCAGGCGGAGTTTTGGATCAATTTGATACTGGGTGTGGTACCTATTGCCAAGGCACCTTATCGCCTTGCGCTGCCCGAGATGCAAGAGTTATCCTCGCAGCTCCTGGAGCTGCTGGGAAAGGGTTTTATTAGACCGAGTAGCTCACCGTGGGGAGCGTTGATCCTTTTTGTCAAGAAAAAGGATGGTTCACATCGGATGTGCATCGACTACCGGGAGTTGAACATGCTGACGGTCAAGAACTATTATTCACTACTGAGGATTGACTATTTATTCGATCAGTTGCAGGGGCGTCTTGGTTTTCCAAAATTGATTTGAGATTTGGGTATCATCAGATGATATTTTGCGAGGGGGATATCCAGAAGACAGCCTTTAGGACTCGTTATGGGCACTTTGAGCTTGTGCAGGCCTTTCGGACTTACGAACGCACCGAAAACTTTCATGGATCTCATGAACCGGGTGTGCAGGACCATGTTAGATAGGTTGGTGATCGTGTTCATTGATGACATTTTGGTATGCTCGAGGTCCAGAGAGCAGCACGATGAGCATCTTTGGGAGATTCTTGGAGTATTGAGGATGGAGAGGCTTTATGCCAAATTCTCCAAGTGTGATGTCTGGTTGCAAGAGGTCCAGTTCTTAGGACACCTTGTTAACCAGAAAATGATTTTGGTCGACCCGGCCAAGATTGAGGCAGTTATGCGATGGGAGGTGCCGAGGTCCCCATCTGAGATCAGGAGTTTTCTTGGCCTGATAGCCTACTACCGAATATTTATCAAGGATTTCTCCAAGATTGCCATTCGTCTTACCAGATTAACCAAGAAGTTTATTACTTTTTCTTGGGGGCCCGAGCAGAAGGCCTCATTCGAGACTCTTCACCAGAGATTGTGCGAAGCTCCAGTGTTAGCCCTTCCTGAGGGATTGGAGGACTTCGTAGTTTAGTGTGATGCATCTATATCAGGGATGGGTATCGTGTTAATGCAGAGGGGAAACGTGATAGCATATGCATCGAGGCAGTTAAAGCCTCAAGAGACCAGGTATCCCACCCATGATTTGGAGTTGGGGGCGGTGGTGTTCGCCCTTAAGATTTGGCACCACTACCTTTATGATGTCCGGTGTACCATATACACGGACCATAAGAGCCTGAAGTACCTTATCGATCAGCCCAACCTGAATATAAGATAGAGGAGGTGGTTGGATATTGTGAAAGACTACGACTGTGATATTTTGTATCATCCTGGCAAGGCTAATGTGGTAGCCGATGCCCTGAGTGCTCCGATCCGAGACGTGTGCATAAGGATGATGGTGATAAATTCAGTCTTAGATACCATCGGAGAGGCCCAGGTGGTGGCCGTGAGACCAGAGAACCGTAAGAGAGAACGGGTGATCGGGAAGATTTCTGAGTTTGGGACGGATAGTCGGGGGCTTATGACCTTCTGTGGGTGGATATGGGTGCCATATACGGGTGGAGCTTGACGTATTTTGATAGAGGAGGCCCATATGTCAAGATTCTCGATCCATCCAGGAGCCACCAAGATGTATTTGGACTTGAAAAGGGATTATTGGTGGCCCTGTATGAAGAGATATGTGGCATGGGTAGTCGAGAGATGCTTGACCTGTCGTCAGATCAAGGCGGAGCACCATCTCCCACATGGCCTGTTGCATCCTTTAGAGATTCCCCAGTTGAAGTGAGAACAAATTTCCATGGATTTTATGACCAAATTACCGACAAACGTGCAAGGTGTCGATGCGATATAGGTGATTGTAGATTGGTTGACAAAGAGTGCTCACTTTCTGGCTATCAGTGAGAGCTCTTCTGCGGAGAAATTGGTCAAGACCTACGTTTGAGAGGTGGTGACACGACATGGGATGCCCACATTGATAGTGTCGGATTGAGATGCGCATTTTACTTCCAGGTTCTATAAGAAATTTCATGAGGAGTTGGGTACCCAATTACACTTCAGTACATCATATCATCAACAAAAAGACGGGCAGAGCGAGCAGACGATTCAGACACTCGAGGACATGCTACAGGCATGTGCTATGGACTTCGGTGGAAGTTGGGATACCTACTTGCCCTTGGTTGAGTTTTCATACAACAACAACGATCATTCCAGTATTGATATGCCTCCCTTTGAGCTCTTATATGGGAGGAGGTTTCAGACTCCCATCTATTGGGGAGAGGTAGAACAAAGTGTGATGGGGGGCACTAAGATAGTGCTCAAGATGACCGAGCAGATCCAGTAGGTCAGACAGATGTTACTGACGGCCTAGAGTCATCAAAAGAGTTACGCTGACCGGCACCATTTAGAGTTAGAGTTTTAGGTCGAAGATTTTGTCCTCCTGAAGGTATCCCCAAGGAAAGGGGTGATCTGATTCAGGAAGCGGGGAAAGATGGGCCCTAGATACATTGGTTATTTCAAGGTAATTGCCCGAGTGGGTAAGGTAACTTATCGGTTGGAGCTGCTTGTAGAGTTAAGCCAGATTCGTAACACCTTCCACGTGTCCCAGCTGAGGAAGTGTGTCGCTAATGAGATGGAAGTGGTCCCTTTAGAATACATTCACGTTGATGAACGCCTAAACTACATTGAGAATCCGATATCGATATTGGATAGGAAGGTGAAGGTCTTGAGGAATAAAGAGGTACCCTTGGTTTGGGTTCAGTGGCAACATCGGAAGGGATCCGAGTGGACTTGGGAGTCGGATTTCGAGGTGCGGGAGAAGTACCCAGAGTTGTCTCTGAAGGATGACTTCGAGGATGAAGTCTGATTCTAGTGGGGGAGAATTGTAACATCCCGACTCCCCAGGTATACTATTTAATTAATTTGCATTCATGATGTCAGAGCAACTCAACAATTTGGATGCCCCAACTTGCCGAGTAGAAGATTTAATAGCCGCATGATTTTTAGAGTCTACTCGACGAGTTGGAGGACCCCAACTCGACAAGTAGGAACTAAGTGAGAAAACCCTAATTTTTAGGGTTTGTTTCCTATTTAACGGACCTTAAGCCTTCATTTCCGCCTCCCTTATCATCTTAACAGTTTGAGATAAACCCTAATCAAGTTATATCCTAGTGTGAGAGAAAGAGAGGCTAATATTTCATATTTTAGTGCATTTATGGAGGAAGATTGAGGAGCAAAAGGATTGGTACGAGTGGGAGCTCTTGGATCAGGTGTTCTTTCATTTCTAGCTTCTGTTTGAAGGTAAAAAGCTACCACCTTGATCATTGTTTAATTAGATCTCTTTTCTAGGGAGTTTAGGGCCTTTTTCCATCCTTATTTGAGTTATGGAGTTGTTTGAGCTTGCCATGGAGTTGAGACTTCGGATCTGGACAATATGAGGTCCCTTGAGCCCAAAGATCCAAGCTTTATCAAGCCAGTATCAAACTTTTATAAATTAAACCCTATATAGAGCTTGTTTTGGCATTTCGATCCCTAGATGTCATGCATGGACATAAAGCTTGCAACTTTATGCGGTATATCAGCCTTGCGAGGCTAGATCTAGAGTTTGGGACCTTATTTCTACTTAAAATCATCTGAATGAGAATTGGTCTAGAGGGACTCGACGAGTGCATGAGCCAACTCGATGAGTCAGCTAGGGTTTTCCTCGATAGTCGGGACACGCTACAACTAGGCGAGTTGATGAGATAACTCGACAAGTTGAGTTGCATTTTCCAGATACTTCAGATAAAACGAAGGAACTCGATGAGTCGCATAGATGCACTCAACGAGTCGGGTCAACATGGACTGTTGACTCGGGTGTTGACTTCTGTTGACATTTAGGGTTTGGTCAAGACATGAGTGAAGAAACCAAAGAGGGGTACAATAGTCTTTCACCCTTTTCGAGAGTGAGGAAAGAGGTTAGCCTGACTTGTAAGAGTTGTAATTACAAAGTGTTAATTAGAGATGATTATATTATGTAGGCGGAGTCTAAACTCTTTCGTGGGGTACTAGATTTACTTGTTTACTTTTGAGGTGAGTCTTTTCACTATACTTACCTGAGCGGTAATACTGTGTGATCGAAGGGTCTTATTTGAGTTATCGACCGAAGGGTCCTATGTGCTTATACTGGGTTATGTGATATTATGCATTTTGTCTTTGTGATATATGCTATATTATTTTGTGCCTTACTGAGTTAGGACCGGAGGGTCAAAACCAAGTTGTGAGACCGGAGGGCCTTCATTGAGATATAGGACTAGAGGGTCCAACCCGAGCTGTAAGACCAGAGGGTCTTCACTGAGACACATGACCGGAGGTTCCACACCGAGCCGTGAGACCGGAAGGTCCTAACTAAGACGCATGATCGGAGGGTCCATGCCGAACTATAGCCATGCGAGGCTTATTATTTGTGTATGTGGTATTTTGGGAAACTCACTAAGCTTCGTGCTTACCATGTTGTGTGTTATGTGTTCAGGTACTTCTCAGGATCGTGGGAAGACGTCAGCTTGATTGTATACACCTGTTCGAGATTATGTTTGAGGATTCTGGGATATTATCAGTTATTTTGTTGATTTGTGTTTTGACAATTGATGCATTTGTGGTTTTGAGAAATGTGACATTGAGTTTTATGTGGTCTAAAAATGAAAAATTTTGTTTGAAAATTTACGGTGTAACAAGTTGGTATCAGAGCCTTGGTTTGAGGGATTTAGATGTACCCTCGGGTATGCCTGGACTCAAATTGAGGATTTGAGATTTTTTTTTTCTGAAAAGAAATGATTTTTCTAAAACAAGTAAGAGTTTTATAAAGAAACCAAGACTGAGCAGTGTGTACAATCAGCTAGAGCCCGAACGGTGATTTTCCTAATTACCATTACTTGTTTATATTATGAGATACTTATGAGATATTAAATCTGCATGCTAAAGGATAGGCTAGGTATTTCAGAAATTTGGGCTAGAGTTTCCTGATTCATGATGCCTTAACCTAGGGTATGCTATTGATTGGTCTTATCTGCTATTTGCTCTGTGTTTGTATTGTGTAGAGAGAAACATTGCAAGAACCTTTTAGAGAGAGTTTTGAGTAATCTTGGAGAGATACATGGATGAGCATAATTAGTTGGATATCCGTTAGGGATACAACACTGTGAAATAGGATCCTAGGAGGAGGACTTGTGACGACTACAAGTTGGTGTAGAAGGTAGTATTGGGCCCATACTATTGAAAGCACCGGACCTGTATGTGACCCAAGTAAGAATCTTATGATGCTAAGGAGTGTGTAGGGGTGGGTGACCAATTATATGTGTTGAGTTAGTCTCTAATGATTTTGTGTTTGTGTTCGGAGACACTATGGTGATTACCCGCAACAACCCTGGGGGCAGTGGTACCAGTGACGAGGAGATTCCTAGGATAATTTATGAGGAGGTGGCTGAAACTATTAGAGAGTCCATATCAGAGAGGTTCGGGTCTATTAGGTCCACATTGATTGAGACATTAGATGACCGATACGATGTTGTCCTGAAGGCTGCTGCTGCCGTAGCCACCGTGTCGATAGCTACTGCCAGGCCACAAGGAGGTGACTCTTTGTTGTTCCGTGAGTTTAGCAACACGTAGCAACCAGATTTTGATGGGAAACAGGAGCCATTCACTTCCATGAGATGGATCTCCGACCTTGAGGAGTGTTTTTATATGTGTTCATGTCCAGAGCATCTGAGAGTTCGATTCGTGCTGAACCAGCTTTGCTTGGGAGCAAAGGACTGGTGGAAGTTTGTGACGACTTATTTTACCCCTGCAGATCATACTGTGGTGACTTGGGAGATTCACCAAGTTATTTAGAGATGAGTATGTTCCACAGGTGGAGAAGGATCGTTTGGCACATGAGTTTTTGTCTCTCAAGTAGAAGATAGAGTCAATGATAGAGATTACGAGGAGTTTCTGCCCTGAGCATGTGTCCACTGTGCAGGCACGTGTGAGTCGGTATTTGAGCATCTTGAGGAGAGATATTCGGGAGTTCGTGGAGAACTCGTCTTATCGAACATTGGCTGAATTGCAGACTAACTCTAGGATGAGAGAGATTGAGCTGAAGATTCAGACCAGGGGGAGGGAGAGCAGTAGGAGAGATAGGAGACCAGTGCAGTCGCAGCCGCCAACAAAGCGGGCTAAGCCCGTTGATTCGAGAGATACAGGCCAGAAGGACCACACTTGTAGCAAGTGCGACAAGAGTCATGAGGGGTCTTGCTGAGCGGGGATTTGCTACAAATATGGCAAGGAGGGGCATATGGCGAGGGACTGCCCCAAGGGATTTTTGATTCGCTTTCACTGACAAACAGACGAGCCATCGGAAGGCCGAGTGTCCCCAGCTCACTCATGGATCAACCCAGGCTTCTTCTCCTGCTGCTTTACGTGTTACTAATGGCCGGTCGGGGAAGGTTGAGCCTCCGAGAGCTCGTGGGAGAGCAATCCAGTTGACTGCGGAGGAGGTCCGCGCAGCGGCTGATGCTGTTATTGGTACGTATCTCCTTATGTATGTTATTTTGAGATTTGTTTATGCTTATATTGTGTTCTATATAGGTACTTTTCTTGTGAGTTTTGTGCCTGCTTTGGTGTTATTTGACTCGGGTGCGAGTTGATCTTTCATGTCTTTATCCTTTAGTCATTACATTAGTATAAGACGTGAGGCGTTGAGTCGACCACTGAGGGTTTCTATAGCCGACGATCATGTGGTTTTTGCCACTAATGTATTCCGGGGATGTGTATTAGAGATTTTTGGTGTTGTGTTCCCGATAGATCTGGTGGTGATAGCAACGGGTGATGTCTGCCTCATAGTGGGCATGGACTGATTGAGCCGATTTGGAGTTGTGATTGACTGTAAGCATCAGATGGTGACCATACGAGACCCTAGTGGGGGAGTACTTACTGTGTATGGAGAGGGTACCAGATTTGGATCAGCTTTTCGTTCTGCCGCTAGGACAAGGCATATTTTACAGCAGGGGTGCATGGACTTTTTAACATATGTGATTGATATGAGAGTTTCCACTGAGAGGCTAAGTTCTATCTCCGATGTTCTGATAGTGTGTGAGTTCTCGGATGTATTCCCTAAGGAATTTCCAAGTGTGCCTAACGAGAGGCAGGTGGAGTTTCGGATCAATTTGATACCGGGTGTGGCGCCTATTGCCAAATCATCTTATCGCCTTGCGCCGCCCGAGATGCAAGAATTATCCTTGCAGCTCCTATAGCTACTGGGCAAGGGTTTTATTAGACCGAGGAGCTCACCGTGGGGAGCGCCGATCCTTTTTGTGAAGAAAAAGGATGGTTCACACTGGATGTGTATCGACTACCGGGAGTTGAACAAGCTGACGGTCCAGAACCGTTATCCACTACTGAGGATTGACGATTTATTCGATCAGTTGTAGGGGACATCTTGGTTTTCCTAGATTGAGTAGGAGCTCTTGGATCAGGTGTTCTTTCATTTCGAGCTTTTGTTTGAAGGTAAAAGGCTACCACCTTGATCATCGTTTAGTTAGATCTCCATTCTAGGGAGTTTAGGGCCTTTTTCCATCCTTATTTGAGTTGTGGAGTTGTTTGAGCTTGCCATGGTTTTGAGATTTCAGATCTAGACAATATGAGATCCCTTGACCCCAAAGATCTAAGCTTTATCAAGCCAGTACCAATCTTTTATGAATTAAACCCTGTATAGAGCTTGTTTTGGCATTTCGATCCCTAGATGCCATGCATGGACATAAATCTTGCAGCTTTACGTGGTATTTCAGCCTTGCAAGGCTAGATCTAGAGTTTGGGACCTTATTTCTGCTTAGAATCGTCTGAATGAGAATTGGTCTAGAGGGACTCGACGAGTGCATGAGCCAACTCGACGAGTTAGCTAGGGTTTTCCCCGATAGTCGGTACACACTACAACTCGGTGAGTTGATGATATAACTCGACAAGTTGAGTTGCATTTTCCCGACACTCTAGATAAAACGAAGGAACTCGACGAGTTGGGTCAACATGGACTATTGACTCGGGTGTTGACTTTTGTTAACTTTTAGGGTTTGGTCAAGACATGAGTGAAGAGACCAAAGAGGGCTACAATAGTATTTCACCCTTTCTGAGAGTGAGGAAAGAGGTTAGCCTAACTTGTAAAAGTTTTAATTACAAAGTGTTAATTAGAGATGATTATATTATATAGGCGGAGTCTAGACTGTTCGTGGGGTACTAGATCTACTTGCTTACTTACGAGGTGAGTCTTTTCACGATACTTATCTGAGCGGTAATACTGTGTGATCGGAGGGTCTTATTTGAGTTATTGATTGAAGGGTCCTATGTGCTTATACTGAGTTATGTGATATTATGCATTTTGTCCTTGTGATATATGCTATATTATTTTGTGCCTTACTGAGTTAAGACCGGAGGGTCCAAACCGAGTTGTGATACCGAAGGGTCTTCATTGAGATATAGGACTGGAGGATCCAACCCGAGCTGTGAGACCTGAGGGTCTTCACTGAGACACATGACTGGAGGGTCTACACCGAGCCATGAGACCGGAAGGTCCTCACCGAGATGCATGACCGGAGGGTCCATGCCGAACTATAGCCATGAGAGGCTTATTATTTTTATATGTGGTATTTTGGGAAACTCACTAAGTTTCGTGCTTACCATGGTGTGTGCTATGTGTTCAGGTACTTCTCAGGATCGCGGAAAGACATCAACTTGATTGTATACACCTGTTCGAGATTATGTTTGAGGATTCTGGGATATTATCAGTTATTTTGTTGATTTGTGTTTTGAGAATTGATGTATTTGTGGTTTTGAGAAATGTGACATTGAGTTTTATGTGGTTTAAAAATGAAAAATCTTGTTTGAAAATTTACAGCGTTACAGTAAAACGCTCATAAAATAACCTAGAACTAGATCTAGAGATCTAATGAGCAAGGTGATGAAGATGCAAGATCTAAGCTGGAGTCAAACATACAAGCACCAAAATGTAATTTTTCTTCCTTCAACCTTCATAAAAGTGGTTTCACACACTCAAAACACACATTTGAAGGCTATGGTTTGGATGGAATAAGGTCTTAGAGGATAGAGGTTGTCCAATAAAACAATCTTACGAATTAGTGTCCTTAAATATGGTACAAACTCGAAGATCTAAGGTTTTCCACAAAAATAGCCGCCACATCGTGGCAATGGCCTTGCTACATTATAGCGCTTCACGACTCTATTTTTACTTAGACGATGGCACATCGTAGGTCCTCAACCACTACGTTGTGGCCCACCCAAAATCCTCAAAATTTATATTTAATAAATTAAACTCAGAAAAAACATTACCTGAAAATGGATGTTAAGATAAAAAAAAACATTCTAACATTTTATGTGTGATTTTTTTTAATATATGTAAGTGGAGTACATATTATTTTTAACATGATATATCACGGAAAACAATTAAACGTCAAACTAAATAATAGGAGAGTAAGTATGGTGAGTGTATATGTGTGATTTTATTATTATTATTATTATTATTATTATTATTATTATTATATTAAAGGGGAGCACTTCTTAGGAATAGTGCTTAACCAAAGTTCTAACCAGGGTACTGTTCATCAGGTTCGCTCCTCGACCATGGTAAGAAATATCGATCCTTCAGTTTCATTGTTCTTATCCAACATTTTCTTCTTCCATCAAAATCGTCTAGAAGCCCTAAAACCACCCCCACCCCACTGATCGATTTTGCCCCTTCTACTACGGTACCTTCAATGGCTGCCATGGATTTGGTGGCACAGGTGTGTATTCCCTGCTTCCATTCTGACCTCCACCGTCACCCACTGATAGGTCTCTTGGTTTTGGCTGATCAATCACTGGGAAGTCAACGAGGGGAGGGCGACGATTGTTACCTGCGATGGTTGAAGTAGCGGCGATGGCAGATGGAGTTCGTCAGCGGTAGCAGCGACAACTACACCCAACACAATTATCGCTTTCATTTAGCATGCACAAACCTCGATTTCGCATATTACGTTTCTTCTATAACGTCCTAAACCGATTGTTGGCATATGATCTCTGGAAATCACACCTCAATTTCTTCAATTTCATCAAGGTTAGTTTTCGATTTTCTATTATTCTCTTCGTTTATCCATGTCTTCTTTATTGTTTTCTGTAAATTGTAGGTAAGCAAGACGGAGGGTCGGGTGGCTCCACCGCTCGGGGGGCGATTCAAACTTAACGAAGGATGTGGTGATGGCGATTCAAAGAAACTTTGCTTCATTAACTTTAGGATTAGGTATAGAAATATGTTCCCCATAAGTGATTTTTTCTTGGTTTCATTCGTCTCCTTCTTTTAATCGTCAAACACTGTTTACTTACCCTCGATCAGTGTTTAACAAGATTACTAAACTAAAAGAAATCGACATGATATATTAGGTATTCGGTTTTACTTCTGTCATTATCGTCGATTGTTACTTTAGAAATATGGGATGATTGCTTTATATTTTATCAATTTACTCTTCATCTTTATTTTCTTTTGATTTTTTTTTCTTCTTAGGGAGAACAAGAGGTTCCTAAATCCTAACTCTTCCTTTATACCTGCAACAAATGACACCATAATTTCGGGGCAGCTGAGTAAACTTTGGCCACTTCATCTCCTTTATGCTCGATAGATAAAAATGCAAACCCATTTCTATGGTTACTAACCTCAACTTCTCCTCCTACATCAGATGATCGGCTGGGGATTTTACACATTCATAAACCATATTTTTTATACGAGTATAATGTTCTTTTTCTTTGCATTTACTTTGGTTATGTTATTTATTTTCAGTTGTGGTTCTTGCTTATTACAGGTCAAGTAGAAGAAGATGAGTCCCAAGTTGAAGAAACACTTGATCTAAACCCCATAAAGTGTAAAAAACTTGGATAGGAACTTGGTTCTACAGGTTTTACATCATCTGTTTCATCACAATTGTTGCTATTTTGTGTCCCTTTTTAACCTTTTTGGTAGGCATTTTATATTTCAGGCAAGATATTGAGATTTTATGATGTTAATACTTAATCTTTGATATGGAAAATGCTTAATTAACTTTCAATACATAATACATATCAGGTTCAATAAGTTAGTATCAGATGCAAGGATAGGTGACACCATACCCACCACAGCAAAAACCCAAATCGGTTTTATTGGTATTTAAACGATGTTATTAAACCTCTTCAATATTGAGCAGCCGCAGAAAAATAAATTAACACCTCAAAAAAAATAACAAACAAACTATACATATTTGAACTGCCAAAAGTAATTCTATGAATTCATTTTTATTATCAAAATTCCAGAGATGCCCCTGATACTTTTGAAATCATAAGAAAAGCAACATTGCTTCAACCACTAGCATAAAAACCAGTTAACAATGTTCTTTATATTCTAAAAAAATTGCATAATCTACTCATTTTTTTTCCTTATTTAGACAATGTACTTCTTCAATGATTTTATAAGAAGATATAAAAGTGACAAATAAATGGAAGTAATGATTTCTCCCTTTTGGGTTTTGTTTTTCTGCACGTTGGTTGTTTACAATTTGGATTATTGTTTCAACTTTTTTTTCCAGGTTTGTTGCTATTGTGGTTCGTTATTGAGTTGGATATATTTTATTTGTTAAAAATATGCCCTCAACCGAGAATGATAAGAAGGTATGAAACATTTATCTTTGTTTTGTTTTTGTTTTTGTTTTTGTTTTTTGTTTTTTGTTTTTTTTTGACGTTTCACTACAAAATATGACTAGGCCATTGTAGTAATTCGGCAAAGTTTTAGTCTGAAATAAGAAAATATAAGTAAGGGCATTTTACTACTTTGACATAGTTTTAGTCTAAAATCACAAAATATGACCGGGGTATTGTGGTGATTTGACGAACTAAACCAACATTATTGGACATATATAACACAAACCTTGCTTCCTTATTGGAAAAAACACTTTATCCTTCTCAAATGAATTGTTTGAGGACTTCTTTACCTGCTTTGTGTTCTTTTGTATGCTTAATTTAGAATAGATAGCCACAGAGAAATGATTTCTCCCTTTTGGGTTTTGTTTTCCATCACATTGGTTGTTTACAATTTGGATTCTTTTGAAGGTACTAAGTATTGTTTCAAAAAAAAAAATTCAGGTTTGTTGACAATCGTTATTGAGCTGGATATGTTTTATTTATTAAAAATATGCCCTGAAACGAGAATGGGAAGAAGGTATGAAACATTTTTTCTTTGTTTTTTTGGAAGTTTCACTACAAAATATGACCAAGGCGCATTTTAGTACCTTGACATAGGTTTAGTCTGAAATCACAAAATATGACCGAGGGTATTGTGGTGATTTGATGATGTTCCAGTAAAAAATCACAACATATGATTATAGACATTTGACAAAGTTTCAGTCTCAAATAACATAATACTTTCAAGTAACATATTTTGGTTTATTAGGAGGGTAAGAAATAGCAACATACTTGATGATATCATCATATTTGTAGACAAATGACGAATCTACCCATTTACAGAGGTAAAAACTGATACAATTGCTATAGTAGATTTTTCAAAGGAATGAAAGTATGACACAAATAAATGAAAATATTTTTGTTTTTTATAATTGTTATTTTTTGTTATTTAGGTACAGCTTGACCACCTTAGTTGACCATTTTTGAGTTTTTCAGCTTTTCTAGGATTTGGACAGAATTACCATTTTCACTTCATTTTGTCCCATTTTTGAGTTTTAAGATGATTGGGATATTTTGTGTTGGAAAAGCAGGTCAAACCTAAAACCACATGGGAGTAAGGATCCTTTTGCCCTATATATGTAACTTAATCTTTTGCAGGGAGGAAGTCCAAAACACATATAGTAGGTATTGCTATTGGAAATGAAGTTCCTCTGGTCTTGGCCAGCTAGCAAGCTCTACAAAGTGACAGTAAAAAAATACCAACTTGGTACATAACCTCAAGATTCACTTTTGATTTATTGATCCGTTAACCTAAACGTGTGAAGAATAATAAGTAAAAATAATTCCTTTTTTTTGTTAGCTTGCATAGAATGAAGAAGTATCCAAGGCTTTTAAGTGTTTTGAAGAAGTATGGCATAAAGAAGACTAAGATTCCATGCATTCAATTCCACTCCAATCTTACTCCAATCTTACGTATGGAATTAAATTACATTGGAATCCAAAAAAATCCTTTGGCCTTTGAATTTAAACATTAGATTTACTTAAATGCCCTTTTCACCGAACACCTGTTTTCGCTTGCCAACCAAATACATGAAAATATTCCAATTCTTTCATATGCCAAACCAAACCCTACAAATTCCAGTTCCTTCCAAACTATTCTTGGAACCAAAATAAATTTGAGTAAAACGTGTAGCAATGAGATTTGAGGGCATTTGAGTAAAACGAGTAGCTATGAGATTTGGGGAGATTTTAATGAAATGTTTACTTTTATGTAAATTATGGCACCATATTTATTCTTATGTCGATTTTTTTTTGGGTTATTTGTATCAGATGTTAAAAAGCGTATCAAATAGCAGCTTTAAGACATCATCTACACAAAGTCCACCAATAATGGAAAGCTCACTTCCTTAAGGTGCAATTTTTGTTTTTTTAAATAAATATATAAAAAAACAAAGTTTTTACATCCTATAGTGAAAATGAATATGTAAAAAATAGAAATTTAATTTTTTTTAAAAGTCATTCTTAAAATGTAAAGTTATTTTATTCATATTTCAATTTTACTGAAAAACCTATCACATCCGATTCCTGCGGGAGTTCCCGACCTGGTTATTATTATATGTAAGTAGACTAGTGGAGTGTATATAAATAATATAATGATATTTTTTATTAGTTCTGCAATTAACAATTGTTTTAGATTGGAAAGAATTGACATTGACTAAAGAGAGAGAAATTTGCTGTATATAGTCATCGCTTTAATAGTTAAATGTTCAAATGATCTCCAGCAAGGCTTTTTTCCGAATTTCATTCGCTTATGTAAGAATCGCTTGCTGACACAGAGGTATTATCAGCAAATCCTCTGATTTTCTGGTCATGGCGTCAAGCAATTAGGGTTTTAATCATCCCGTGCAGATGGCTCAACCAAGTGTACAGTTAGCCTCAATCGACGAGGATAAGTCATTAAGTCAGCATACGCAGCAGGATATCAAAATTACTGTATCACAAACTCACTCAAAACCGTGTCCAGATCTACTTAATGGTAACTTCTGCTACCCACTTTACTCCTTCAATTCCTTACATATACTGCTATTATACACCAGATTTCATATCGAAAATAAGGCGATTCCTATGATTCTATGAACTAATGCTCCAGGCTTGCCGATGGTTGAGAAAAGAGTTTGTACATACCTTTCCGTTTCTGTTTCCACTACTCTCCTCGGAGAAAATTAGGAAACTTTGCATAAAAAAAGGTTAAAATAAACAATCAAAGGGTAATACTGTTCCCCTTTCAGAAATTCCAGATGAGATCCCTTGTTATTTCATAGAAAGCCTACTTTATCTAAGATGGAATTGATTTTCAGTTCTCATATATCAATTGTTCTTGGATGAATGGTGTACTAACATTGCATTACACTGCTTTAAAGGGCCTAGAAAAGATTACATCACCACTGGTATCCCTCTATACGAAGCATCAATTAAAGGTGATTGGAAAGCTGCTAAAGCCATTCTTGATAAAAGGCTCGAGTTGGTAAGGTATAGTATCACTGAAAATGGCGAAACAGCACTTCATGTTGCAGCATCAGCAAAAAGCACCAAACAGGTTGAAGACTTCTTGGAAAATCTGATAGAATACATGGATAAAACAGACCTGGAACTTGAGAACAACAGTTCCAACACTGCCCTCTGTTTAGCAGCTGCAGCTGGAAATGTTAAAATGGTTAAGATTATGGTGAAAAAGAACAAAGCCTTGGTTGCAATCACTGGTAGTCAACACATGACTCCACTGTATATGGCTGCCTTGTTTGGACATTATGAGGTGGTGAAGTTTCTGTATGATAATTCCCAGAATTTGCACGATGATTGTTGGACACCTCAAAACCGAGGTTGGCTTCTTCTGAAATGTGTTGAGACTGATATGTTTGGTATGTCTTCTTCTTTTCATTTTCTATTTTGTTACTTTTTTTTTTTTCATACCATTTTTCCTCATACAGAATCTCAAATATTTTCTAGATATTGCACTAAAGATAGTGCAAGAGCATCCAGACCTTCGTAGTAGTGGAAGTGTGCTTGGAGTTTTAGCTAAAAAGGCTGATGTATTTGCTGAAACGGAATCTAATATCTTTAAGAAAACCTTCAATTGGGGTAAACAAAGCATCTCTACTCCTTGATTCATCATCCATCATTTTTCACTTGTTAATATCTTATATATTGTTACAGTGATTAATCCAAAGAAGCAAGTTCTAGAAAGGGAAAGCAAAGCAAAAGCACTGGAATTACTGACACTCATTTGGGAAAATATTTCTGAGAAGCCAAGGAATGAAATTGATGCCATAATCAGAGGCCCCCCTGATCCTCCTGTTAAGCCAGATGACAAGTCACCCTCTGACAAAGAAGAACAAACTTTTGAACTACTAAAACGAATTTCTGATGGAATCGACAAAATGCCATTTGAAATCCGAAACTTAATCAAAGATTCCCCCCCTGTAATTCGTCCAAATGTACAAATTCGGGGAAATCCAACTAAAAAGTACTCCGCCCGAATAATATTTGTTGCTGCAGAAATGGGGAATACAAGATTTATCATCGAGCTTATACGCAAGTATCCTGATTTAATATGGAAAGTAAATGATAACAATCAAAGTATATTTCACACTGCTGTTAAACATCGTCACGAGGGTATCTACAACTTATTATACGAGATAGGCTCAATGAAGGATCTCATAACTCCTCTCAAAGATAAAAATGACAATAACATGTTGCATTTAGTTGGGAAAAGTGCTAAGAAAAAACGACTTGAGGACGTGTCAGGAGTTGCTTTACAGATGCAACGTGAACTATTGTGGTTTAAGGTACAATTATTATATTTCCTCAACTCCACTGATGTTAATTTTGAAATACTTGTTACTTGATCTACTGTGTTTATGTTATAGGAAGTAGAGAACATGATTCCACCTTCTTATCGCGAACGAAGGAACAAAGAAGGTCTAACACCACATGAATTATTCACCAGAGAACACAAAGAGTTGGTCAAACAAGGTGAGGACTGGATGAAAGACACCGCTAGTCAATGTATGGTGGTTGCCGCCCTTATTGCCACCATAGTATTCGCTGCAGCTTTTACAGTGCCAGGTGGATACGATCAGGATGATGGTATCCCTTACTTTAAACGGAAAGGAACCTTTATAGCTTTCGTAGTGTCAGATGCTGTGTCTTTGTTCTCATCTTCAGCTTCAATCCTCATGTTCTTATCTATCCTCACATCTCGTTATGCTGAACGTGATTTCTTGGAATCGTTACCCAAAAAGCTTATGATAGGTTTAGCGACGCTTTTTCTCTCGATAACAACCATGATGATTGCTTTTAGTGTCAGCTTCTTTGTTTTATATCATAAGGATTTGAAGTGGATACCGATTCTTATTGCCTTTTTTGCTACTATGCCGGTTCTCTTATTTGCTACGTTGCAATTTCCTTTGTGGAAAGATATATTTCGGTCGACGTATGGTTCTAGATACCTCTTTCGGCCCAAGAAACAGGTTCTTTACTATGAAGACTCCATGTCTAATCATCGGTGGTGGTTTCCGTTTAGAGTACCTTTGATTTCAAAATGCACTTCGAAAATATTGAAATTGTTGTAAAGTGTAAAAGTTCTAGTTGTAATATTATTTGATAATTGTTATTATGGTTTTGTTTGATTCCATAAGATGAGACATAACGATATAACAATGTCACATTGTAAGTTGCTGAGGATGTATATGTATGGTTTTGTATCTTTCAACTACAAAACTCGCTAATAACATTCTAGTTTAGGACATCAACAATGCACTAAATGTATTTGAGTTTAATCGATTGATATATCATCATTTTATTTTCTATACAACTCTATATTAATTTTTCTTACAACATATTGAACTCTATATATACAGTTCAATGCAGTATATTTGTAATATTTAAAAAATTCTTTTTTCCCATTGAAAGTTCAATGACCATTGAACTTCCATTGCACGCCAACATATATTTTATAATGATAGAATTTAATCTATTGAATATCAATTATTAATGTCATCTCATTCAACAATACATTATGAATGCTTTTAAAACAGAAGCATATGCTGCAGCATATGATGATACGTGTAAAAGAAACAACAATGAATTATGTGTGAAAAACAATGGCCAAAATATTTGCTAATTTTTGCATTAATAAAGTAGAGAGATATTCGTCAACTTAGGTAATTGATTAATCAATATGAAATACAATATCATTGTAGGGATTGTATAAGTCAATAAACTATCGTATAGTATATAATAGGTGTAAAAAGTAAAACTCATGTATTATATGGATTGATTAAAAAAATTAAATATTAAAATGTAAACATTAAGTATTTTTTTAATATAATTTTGAAATAAGGAAAGAAAAAACGTATTAATTACAATTAGTAACATATTTATTACATTTAATACTTTGCATATATAAATATACAAGTATTATGTGGCTTTTAATTTTAAAAATTAGAAAAACCTAGAAATTGATATGTAGATATTATTTATTTAAAAAATATCATAAAATAGTAAGTGTTAAAACTAATGAGAAATTAACATATAACAAAATTGATCATCATTTATTATAGTTGATACACACCCTACTAGAAAAAACAATATTTTTCTCAAAAATATTTCGGAAATAAATGTTTTGAGAAACCGATGTATTGCCCATAAGGGAAACCACCCTAATTTAGCAATGCCTTTTCGACCAACTAGGGATGTAGGTCGATCTATAGGCCATCTGATGGAAAGTACCTACGAAAATTGATGAATTTTCTTTTTAAAGGTTATATGTAGGAAAAAACAATGAAATACCAAAAAAAATATATTTTAAATATTTATAACTTTTATTTTGATTAATAATAATATTAATATTACTATGTATGTATGTGTATTCGCATCGTACATGTGTTTTATATATATATATATATATATATATATATATATATATATATATATATATATATATATATATATATATATATATATATATATATATATATATCACAGAGGAAGAGAGAGAGAGAGAGAGAGAGAGAGAGAGAGAGAGACTATAGGGTAAAATCCATTGAAAACTCATACTTTCCTAAGAACCGGGAACTAAAGGTGGAACATTACATCAAAATTAACTTATTAAAGACATGTTCGACGTCTTATTAATCTCATTATTAATCTCATTTAAAGTTTAACTTTTTGTGTTATTAGAAAACATTATAAATTAAATTGTCATATTTTGTTTAAAGAATAATAATTTTCATTTTTTGTAAAAAAATGCAGATTTTTTTTTAACTTTTTAAGAAAACATGATTTTTTTGAAAAAATGAAAAAAATATATATATTTAAAAAAAATGCAATGTTTTTAAAAATAGTAGATTTTTAAAAATCATTAAATTTGTACTATTATGTTTATAGATTAGTAATAAAAAATGGTTTTTTTTATTTTTTTTTTATTATTTTTTGTTTATGATTTAGTTATGGATATTATAGTATAAAAAATATGCATATATGCACTTGAAAAAATATGTATATATACACCAAGAACGTTTATTTTTTTGGTTAAAAAAATTATAAATATAATTTCTTCAATATTCTTGTGTTTTTTTAAAATTTAATAAATTTACAGTTTTAAAAACATTGCAGTTTTAAAAAAAAATATATTTTTTCATTAAAAAAAATCATATTTAAAAAAAAAAATTAAATCTGTGGTTTTTAAAAAAACCGAATATTATTATTTAAAAAAAAATCTGAAAATTTAATTTTTATGTTAATTTTTAGACCTTATTATTAATATTTCTATTAACACAAAAAATTAAGCATTAAATAAGTTTGGTAAGATAACGATCAAGCTCTTAATAAGCTAATTTTGATCTAATGCTCAATCTTTAGTTCTCGGGTTCTCGGCAAATATGAGTTTTTAATGGATCTCACCCATATATATATATATATATATATATATATATATATATATATATATATATATATATATATATATATATATATATATATATATATATATATATATGGTTAGGTTATTGTATTCTACATAATTATTGTTTGGATGTAGGATTGATTGTAGACCAATCATTTCAATTAATTTAAGAAAATGAATAATACATATTATTATATTAAAGATAATTAAAAAAATACCATCTAATTTCATTGTAAGGGTATTTTATTCGATTAACATAAATTTAGAAAAGGAAAATTGTAGATTTTAAGAAATAATTAATTCTCTAAACTTTAAAAATATGATTTTTTGGATAATAATTATATTAATTCGGACATTCTAAAAGAATGTGTTTGAAACATTCCAAAAATACAATCCAAAAATTTCATTTTAATTTATAAATAAAACCATAGTAATTCACCCAAAATACCACATATTAAACATATATGTCGTTAGCGTTTTCTTTCTCATCGTTATCCATCTCGATGGTAAAGATTTCGGTTAATGGTTGGGTATTATGTTTAAGAAAATGTTTGAATGAATGGCTAACAAAACTTCGTTCAGCACCAGAATCGAAAAAGATACTAGCATAAGAGTTGTCGAGAAGGAACATACCCGAGACAACCGCGGGGGGGGGGGGGGGGGGGGGGGGGGTCGGCGACAGCCTCTTCTCATCCCATAGCTAGAACTCTTCCGGTGTTACCAGTTTTTGCTGCTTTGGGGCAGTTTCTCTTGAAATGCCCAACTTCATCACATCCGTAGTAGGCCTGACCGACACCCGCTCCGGAAGATTGATTTGTGGATTGGGTTGGTGTCTTGCAGTTTTTCGCAGTGTGGCCCTTCTTGCCACAGTTGTTGTAATTCATTTCCCGACATGGGCTGGAAGTGAGGTGATGATAGTTGCACTTGTTACACATGGGAGGGTACCAGCATACCTACTGGTAGGTGTTTGAGTTGTGGATCCGATAGCAGAAACATCAGCAGGGATAGTAGCAGTGTGGACTGCCACAGTTTGCTGCTTCTTTGAAGATCCTTGGGAAGATTGACTCTTTTTCTTTTTCCAAAATTTTCTTTTCTCACCACTCATCTTTGTCGGCTCAGGAGTGGTGGTTGCTTCCTCATGATCCTCACCATGGTCAATCAAGGTTTGCGCTAAGCATTTGGCGTTGTCGTATGTGTCTGGCTTTGCAACCAAAACATTTCCCTTGGTTGGCTGGGTCAGCCCCCAGATAAATCTCTCAATCTTTTTACTGTCCGGGGTCACCATTCCGGGGTAGAGAAGCGCCAAGTCATCAAATCTTGAAGTGTAAGCAGTGATATCCGAACCCTTCATCTTTAGGTTCTAGAGTTCGTGTTCCAGCTTCTGCATTTCGCCCCGAGGGCAGTACTCAGCAAGCATAAGCTCCTTCATGACCTCATAACCCATAACATTAGCTACAGGTGAAGTTAAGGATTTGACTCGGCCGTTCCACCAAGTCAGGGCTTTATCGGTGAAGGTGCAGGCGGCGAACTTCACCTTATCAGATTCCGAACAGGCACATATTTCATAGATAGATTCGATTTTCTCGAACCATCGGGTTAGGGTAATGACACCTCTAGTGCCATTGAAGGGTGTGGGTTTTGTGTTCATAAAGTCCTTGTAGGAACACTCCTTCCTGTGTCCCTGGCTACTTTCCTGGTTTTGAGGCTGAGTATCACCTCCTGGCCCGCCTGAACCACCAAGGTTCTTTTGTGATATGGTAGCAGCCACAACAACATTAACAGCTGCCTAAAACATGGCGGGATCAAATGGAGAAGGAGGTGGTGGTGGAGGAGGATTTTTGTTCTTTGAGCTGGGTCTTTTCTTTGGAGGCATCTTGATCTATAATAGCCAGGAAAGAGAGGATCATAAGTCCTCTGAATTGAACCAAGAGATATGGAACAAGAGATATCTCTTTATGACAGGTATAATGATCTACTAAGCGATAAAACAGGAAAGAGTTATCAATGCAGATAAACTATCGCTAAGGAAAGAAGGAGTAGTAACACTCGGAATGTATTTCCACAATGTACTCGGCTCTGGTTAAAATACTCCTATAGTATTTTAAGTTTCGCTGCAACGATGAATCATTGTTTGGATATTAGGTAAGTTTTAGGCATGCCGCACACCACAATCACTCCCAAGCACACGTTGGCTGTGTCTCGAATGGATATAGTTGATCAGGCTATATTGACCCAGGACATGACTACATAACTACCCAGGTTTAACCGCAACGTACAACACCCAATTACTTATGTTTTGTTCTACTCGAGGTTACAAATTCCGGCAGTTAGGTATGCTTGTATACTTTTGAAAAATACTCATATTTGTAAGTATACTTTTAGTTCAGAGCACTTCGGCCCCTTAGTGTTTATAGTCTTATACCATGTAAGGTTTGGTATACTTAGTTCACTATAAACAAGGGCTCTGATACCAATCTATCACACCCCGAAACCGATGGCGGAAACGTTCTGGGGCAGATGACGTCATGTAAAGTATCACAACCAATGTACATAGCAAGCATAGTAAACACAAAATATTACATTACATAGGAATAATTACATTTGATTGAAAGTAAAGTGATTACAAGTTTTATCTATACAATAGTGTGAACAAAAGTAAAGACGAGTATGCTAAAACGCTCTGTATTTTCCAAAAGATCACGGGTACCTATCTAATGTGGACCTGAGAATACAAGCAGTTTGAAAATCAGCATAAAGCTGGTGAGTTCATAAGTGGTTTGTTTCTGAAAATGAACAAGTTTCCTTTGGTTTTCCGAAAAAGTTTGTTATCCAAAAAAATCCCATATTTTCTTATAAGTAAAGGTTAGTTATCCGTTAGTTATACGACCTAGTTATGAACTGTTCAGTTATCCCAGGAAAAACCCTTATTTTCCTTAAAATTTTGTAGTTGGTTATCGGTTCTGAATGTAATGTACAAGTATCTACCATACTTAAAGTGTTTGTGTGAAGTTTCCTGAAATCCTGGTTATCCTTGAAAAGTACATTACTTTTAACACGTATATAAAACTAATAAGTAAGTATAAAAGTTTCATAATCTAAATTGCGAGTTCCATACCCATACAATAGACTTGATAAGGCTCGAAACAGGGGTCGGTATCATTTTATGACTTTTTTCACCCTTGAACCTTTCGGTTCGACTGTAGCTAGCAGCCAGGTGTGTGGTTGCCAATCCCGTATAGATCTGTACACTCAAGTCACTCTCTTCCTCCAGGAGATTCTGGTTACGGGGGTAGTCCTACACTCTCGTATCTAGGGGGAGTGTTACCAAGGACGTGTCTCCAATCTTAAGATTAATGAATTTTTAAAAGTAGTCCTTCACTCTCAAATATAGGGGGAGTGTCACCAAGGACATATAAAAGTAATAATATGGAAAACTCTGATTAATAGTTGTTCACTCTCGTATTTAAGGGAGTATTACCAAGGATTGGTCTAAAGTGCTGAAGTCCATCACTCTCGTATCTAAGGGGAGTGTTATCAAGGACGTTTTAAAGTTCTAAGGTTCACGCTTTTAACAGTAATGATATGGAAATTCATTTGTGAAATGTAAAATAAAACATTTTAAAACGAGTTTCACAAATAGTTTGACGGTTTACTCTACAAGTTGAACGATTGGTTAATACAGTTGTCAGTGTTAAAAGCATACAAAATATGAAACATTTGAAATGAAATCATAAGTTTGAGTACAATATTTCCTTGTACTTTTGCTTGTATTCCCCCTGAAAACATTGAAAACATGGAAAAACGTAGGGATATGAACTCACCAGTCAAGGAACGTGTCAGGTGGATGCTAAGTGTCAGTTCGGGGCTTGAGAACATGCGAGGTTCCTATGTAATATGAAGAGATACATAATTGTATCTTATTAGACTTCGAACCACTAATTAGATAAGACAGAACACTCCGAAGCGCAAAAACACTTCATTTCAAGTGTTAGGAGTGACCCAGGTAACATCTAAAGGGGTGTATGGCCTGAATATGGAGTTTGCTCTTCAAGAGTAAACTCCGTATGGATATTACGGCCCTAATACCATGTCCCCATGAGTTTACGGTTGTAAACTCATGGTGGGGGTGTTCTTGGGTGCTTAATGGTCTTAAAACTCTTGTGGGGTGATGCTAGGATTAGTTTTAAGACATTGGAAGGGGGCTTGATCATCATTTGGACCATTTGAGGAGTTTACGGAAGTAAACTAGGAGTTTACGGATGTAAACTCTTATGTACCCATTCTTATTGTGTTTTGGTGGTCCTAGGTCAATCACAAGTGTTTCTAGTCCAAAGTACAAGCCATGGAAGGAAGTTAAGGCAACATTTGACCACCACAAAGGAGTTTACGGCCCAAGAACCATTCCTTGGGGGGTTTACAGCCATAATATCCCTAGGGGATGGTTTCTTTCATGTTTAAGGTCCTTAACACAATGGTGGATGATTCTAGACTTTATTCCAAGGCTTAGGAGGTGTTTAAGGGGCATTCTAACACCTTAAAAGGGGTTTACAGCCTATGAAAGGGTGTTTACGGTCCAAGAAAGATCTTGGACCGTAAACTCATGTTTACCCCTCAAATGATAAGGTTTAGGTGTTCCAAGTCCAGTATTGTAAGCCCCTAAGTCATATCTAAGCTCCAAAAGTGGTTTGGAAGGGTTTTGAGGCTCAAAAACCCCATTTATGTTTGTTTGCGTCCTAGGGCTATTCCTGGGCCGTAAACACATGTTTTTGGTCCTATTTCATGAATTAAACACGAATTTGAAAGCTAAATGTGTTATACTATGAGCTATGAAGGATTACATACCCAATTGGAGCTTGAAAGAGGTGATTTTGGATCAAACTTTGCGTTTTTAGAGAGAGAGTAGAGAGAGAGTGAAAAGGATTCAAATGAAGTCCTTTCCAACTTTAAATATGGTTCGATTTTGAGGTTCGGTGGAATTCTACCCGATATTGACGTTAAACGGGGCTTTTGGTCGTACCGATTAAGTTATCGTAACCCGACGTGGTCGAAACTAGAAATTTTCCAATTAAACATTTGGGATGTTTTCACGTGTTTTCACTGTGTTCCGACAGTTATGATGTCAAAATAAGAAGTTCCAATTTTAATTCACTTAAACTAAAGTTAACGGAAAAATTGGAACGTAACGGTTTTACTGACAGAAACGGGTTACAGTGACGGAAAGTTTTCGGATTGTGACATATCCTGACCTTAGATCGATCTTTGGAAAATAACTTGAACCTTGTAGTTGATCGAATAGGTCATCAATCCTCGGCAACGGATATCTATTCTTTATTGTTGCCTTGTTCAGCTCTCTGTAATCGATGCACCTTCTCATACTTCCATCTTTCTTCTTCACGAATAACACTGGAGCTCCCCAGGGTGATGAACTAGGTCTCATAAAACCTTTTTCCAATAACTCCTGAAATTGCATCATCAGCTCCTTCATCTCCGTCGGTGCTAATCGATAAGGTGCTTTTGCTATTGGCGTGGTTGCTGGTAGCAAGTCTATTCTGAACTCCACTTGTCTATCAGGTGGTAATCCAGGAAGATCTTCGGGAAATATTTCCGGATAATCACACACCACTGGAATACTCTGCATCACCTTCTTTTCCTTCTTAGAATCGATCACGAATGCTAAATATGATGTACTTCCCTTAGTCAAACACTTTCTGGCTTTCATTAGGGAAATGATTCCAGAATTTACTCGGCGTTTTCCCCGTACACCATAAATGATTCTTTCCCTGGCGGGTTTACTTTTACTATCTTCTTTCTGCACAATATTTCGGCATCATTGGCACTAAGCCAATCCATTCCCAACACGATGTCGAAACCATTTAGTTTGATAGGCAATAATTCCTCGTGAAACTTATTCCCATTTAAGTCAATTAAGATGTTTTTCATACGATGGCTAACAGGTACAAACTTGCCACTAGCAACTTCGACTTATAAAGCCTTATCTAGTCTATCAACAGGCAAAGTTAGTTTCCTACCAAAATCATGCAAAATAAAGGAGTAGTTGGCTCTAGAATCAAACAAAATTTGAGCAGGTAATTCGTTTACGAGAAAGGTACCCGAAGCGACATTAGCTTCATCTTTCGCAGCCTCAAGTGTCATCTGGAAGGCTCTCGACTTCGGCTTTGGTGGAATGTTGGGCTTAGCTACCTCCTTCTTCTTCGGACAGTCTTTCAACATGTGCCCCTCTTCATTACAACCAAAACACATCCTTTTGTTGGAGGGATACTCATTGGAAAAATGCCCAATGTTTCCACACTTGTAGTAGGTCACATCCTCACTACATTTCCCAGAGTGCTTTTTCTTGCACTTCTCACACCATTTCGCTTCGCCTCCTTTTCCTCCAAACTTTTTCGAATCAGACTTCGAAAATTTTCTTTTCTTATTGGAACCTGAAGTTCCTTCAAACTTTCTCTTCTCGCCAACTTCAACCTTGCTGGCGGATCTTCCCTTGATCGTGTCCTCTACAGACTTGGCAACCCAATTAACTGCCTCTAGAGTAGGTGCCTGACAAACTAGCACTGCGTACTCCCATGAGAGTCCCTTTGCGTACCGTTCAACCTTCGTCAGCTCATATGGAACGATGCGCAAAGCAAACTCCATCTTTTCTGTAAAGTTATTGGTGTATTCATCAACTGACATGATGCCTTTCGTCAATGTCAAAAACTTATTCTCCAACTCCAACAGATTTTGAGCTGAGCAGAACTTGCGCTTGAACTGCGCCAAGAAATCTGCCCATGACAATTGCAATGGCTCATTAGGGCTTAAAGTCTTCCCTAGAGTGTTCTACCAACGAATGGCTCCACGTCGGAACTGACGCACTGCAAAGGTAGTCTGCAACTTGCCTCTACAGCCATAAGTGATGAAGGCTAACTCCATTTCGGAGATCCAATCCATCACTCTGATCGGGTCCTCCTTTCCAGTGAAGGTCGATGGTTTGCAAGTCAGAAAGTCCTTGTACTTGCATCCCATTCCATCATTCTTTCCATCCTGGTTGTTTTGCCTAACTATCGGTGGGTTGGCTTGACCAACAGACCCACTGAAGTTTCCACCTTCTGAGTGCCTTTCATTCACTTCGGGTTCTTCCACTTGAAATAACAGTTCTTCATAATTCTGTTGAAGCAGACATCCCATTTCATCCATCTGAAGATCCAACATCGTCTGAATCATCAGTTGTACACCAGCCATTGTTATCGGCTCAGGTGCTGCTGCTACGATAGGTATTTGCTCAATCACTGGTGGTTGATTCCTATTTTCATCAGCATTTCCAACTCCATTTCTTGTTCTCACCATTTTTTATCAATACACCAAATAAGGTGAAATTAGATCCTTATTCACGATAGATATTCAAATCATCCTTATCACTTCGAAACGTTTACATGATAGTTCTAAATTGGTAGACGTACGCTTAGAATTCTACACACATAAGGTTTCTAGATCCGGTCGGCAACAAACCATAGATCCGAACAAATAATATCATATATAACAACATATAACAATTAGCACGTAAAAGCATTTTAGGCAACTTTCCTAAAATAAACTAGTGCTCGTGTCTAAAACATAACAGACACA
This sequence comes from Lactuca saligna, assembly GCF_052625555.1. Classification (NCBI taxonomy): domain Eukaryota; kingdom Viridiplantae; phylum Streptophyta; class Magnoliopsida; order Asterales; family Asteraceae; genus Lactuca; species Lactuca saligna. Next base: position 139,241,936 of record NC_136418.1, read on the forward strand.
CATCTCAAAATTTCACTTAGCATTTTAAGTTTAAATCTAGAAATCCTACAAATTCCTAGTTCGCTTAAACTAATGCTCTGATACCAACTGTGACATCCCCAAAATCATGGCCAGAAAAGACCAGTTTAATTTATGCTTTTAAAATGATTTCATAGTAATCATTTGATTAAAAGAGTTGCGGAATTTGTTCCCAAAACGAAATATGATAAAAATAAGATTTACCAAAGCATTTCTTAAAGAAATGTATTTTCATTATATAATCAAAACTTGCGATGTCATGTTCTGATACATACCATAATGCATAAACGATAACATTACAAGTCATTCAACAAATATATACATATACATACTTGTAAACAAAACAACTTGATGATTCATCCATCTTATGCCCTTGCGCCACTTCCTGTAATACAAATAAACTGAGTGGGTCAAGCTTGGGAGATTGGTGAGCATATAGGGTTTTCAACCCACAATAAATAATTATATTTAATTCCACCAACCAACAATAATCCAATTACCAATTCCCATTATTCTCACTTTACATCCCTAAAACAACTAACACAAGGGACCTAGTCTTAGAATATTTCATTGGGGCGACAACATATGCATTCGGGGGTTTCCCGACAATATATGTCAAATAAGGCAACCATGAGGGGGATGGTGTACAACGAATGAACACCCAAGTTCATTAACACCTACAGGTGGCGAACCTGCTAGCATTCCACAGGACTGTCTAGAAAAGTCTGTGGTCGTCATCTAAACTCCGCTAGATGACTGAATCAAAAACAACATCGAAGCCTCTCATCTGTTTATCACACAACTATCTACCCATGTTCTACCCGACATATTAGGAGATAAAAATATATATTTTTATACATAGTTTAAAAGCTGTATAGCATTCTCATTCAATACATATTCCAAACAACAAATGAAGCACATACACATAACACATATTTCATCGAGAATAAATCATATCTATGAGATAGAAGAAGGTGAATATACATTCACACATATAACAACAAAATATACACATAACACATATTTCGAATAAAATACTTCATAATTATGCGTTAGAAGAAAGTAACCACACACTCACTTGATTAAAAGATGATCGGACAAAACTACGACTTGTAGAAGTAGTATTCTTCGGCAGATCTGGAAGATCTTCACAAAAACCGGGCTCCTCGCGGGCAGAGCTTCGGCTCGGGAATGTCACTTCTGGGGATCGTTGAGGCTTCGGGACTTGCTTCGGTGCTCGGGAATGATACCGGGGCTTCGGGATAATTCTTGCACGAAAAACGATGCAAAAACGCGAGAGAAAGGGAAGAAATGAGCAAAAAGAATCGGCTGCCCTCGACATCCTTTTATAGGCGCCTGAAACCCGATTTACGTTGGGCTTAAATTGCATTACGCTGAGCGTAATGTGGATCAGCTCGCTAACTCCCCGCATGGATAATATCGGTTATTTTATATTTAAATTAAATATCGAAAATATTAATGAACTTCAAAAATTCATATCTTCCTCATACGAACTCCGTTTTTGACGTTCTTTATATTCCCACGTAGGTGAGACTACGTTCTACAACTTTCGTTTAGACTCCGTCGGCTAATTTTGAGTTTATGTTTATTATTTATTTTTAGTAGGCCGGGACAGGAAAAATCCGTTATAAATTCATAACTTCTTCATCTGACGTCCGTTTTTGCCTATCTTTTTATCGTTTCACTACTATTAACGAGATATTTGATTCTCGTTTAGATTATTTCGGCTAAAAACAGCTCGGTCTCAAATCGAGTATTCGGGCTGCATACTGCTAAGTCGAAACTTAGAAAAATCATAACTTCCTCATACGAAGTCAGATTTGGGCGTTCTTTTTACGCACGCTTCCGGTTTAACAAACTCTACGAGTTTTGTTTAGATCACTAAGGCTAAATATCGCTCTAACATAAATTTCACTTTTTACGTCATTCAGCGTTATTGGTTCTGTCGCGAAACTTCGACAAGTCATAACTTCTTCGTTATAATTCAGATATCGGCATTCTTTATATCTTTGGAATCCTTGTTTCAACCACTAAATCTTTATGCAAATATATCGGGCTTATCTCACACTTTAAATTTGACGCTTATTTTATTCTTTATTCATTAAATTATAATATTTAAGAAAATAAACACATAATTCACATAATAGTCAAATATTTCATCATTAATACTTCAAAAAGAGTTACAAGGGTTAACCTAGACTATTACGTTAATGATAATGCCTAGCCTGGAAATGCGGGTGTTACAGTATGTGGCGCATACAAACATATACTCGCAGCGTACTCGCTTGGTGGCTTGTACGCTACGCGTACCAGCTTGTACGCCCAACGTACTCACCCTATCCAACAAAAACATGATTTCTTATTTAACCCATTAAGACAAAGCTTCCAAGACAAAGTTCTGACCTCCTTGAGCTAGCTTATCAGGTAAAGTTACCAACTTAACGTCTATACATGACTAAATGAAGCTCTTAAGCTTAGAAGGGACTTTATAGACGACTTAAAGCTTGCATGACACCATAATACACATAAACCTTGCACCTTTATGCTCAAGGATACCAAAACACACTCAGATCTGAAAGGATAAACACTTAAACAGCCTAACTCATTCCATTACCAAAAAAATTAGACCAAATTCATAATAAACTAGCCAAGAAGAGATCTAATCATACACAAGACAATATGCAAACTTGATACCTCATAAAGCTTGATGATTCTGGATCCAAAGCTTTCCGACCAAGCAAAACAACTTCAAGCTTCCCTTATTTCGCTCCCATGGTAAGGAAATGAGCATTAAAGCCTCCCAATAGCTCAAGAACACCTCCAAGAGGTTACAAGGTCGATTTAGCATTTTTAGAGTGTGAAGGCTATCTTAGAAATGAAGGAAAGGGGGTAGCATTAAACTTATATTAGGGACAAATACGGAATTTAGGGTTTCACATCAACCCTCGTACGCCCAGCATACAAGGTCTCACACTCCGATCTATACTTCGTACTACGCTAACCATACAAGTCCATACACAAGGCGTAGTCCCCTTCGCATAAGTACGCCCCACGTACTCCCTTGGTACGCCTCGCATACTAGGGTTTTCATCTAAACCCTAATTCAATCCGAAGGCCATAAATTTCTCGATAAAACTCCAATTCCGACCATCCTTATATGAATGAAAAGGTAACAAGAAGCTCTATGCTTAAACAAATCATTAGGTACCTTATAATATTCGGAAAAAATCCAACTTGCGTAAAAACCCGAGCTAACATTTTACCAAAATACCCTTGACTCCTAAACTAACTCCTAATGCCTGAATCATCCTCATACCATAACCCACACCCAAATGGGTAGTGATTCGGAACTAGGCGTTACAATAAGTCTGAAAACCCCAAAAACTTTACCTGACCTCCTTACAGGCAGAACCATTCTTAAACACAATCAATAGGTCCTCTCTCTACAATCTGAACTGAATTACATCCTTCCAATCCTATATTATCTAACTGATACCCTTTGCAGCTAGAATCCTTGACCATACATATTGTTGAACAGATCTTTCATATATGCAAAGGCAAATCCAAACGCAGTTCCAACCTTTTGTGCCAACCCATAACATGACTCACATTCCTAAATCCAAAGACTCACACTTGCATTTATCCAAAATCCTTTGATTCTATGGTGACCACCCACTGAACTAACATATAAACTCCCCAACCAACCGTGGAGACTGACAGTCTCACACCCGGTCCTACCACAAGGCTCCAACTATGAGTTTAACTGATAAGACTTAACCTAGCCTAACCACCATAAGGATACCAACCACTGACCAATGAGTCATCTCACTCTAAACGTGATCGAATACCTTGCTCAAGGTAATTTCCATCGGGTCTCACCTACACTATTATAACCAAACGGGCCTCGCCCACATTTCTCATCCAATCTGCACAGTCGAACGTGCCTCGCCCACAAGTCTCACACAGTCTAGTGTTGTACATGCCCCACATTGCCTCAAATACAATGATCCACATACTAATCAAGGAATGGTCCTTCATCAATATTATCCTACTTGACCCAGGCATGCACTGATCCTCCTTCAACCCAACAACCACTCTTACAATGACCCACCTTATTTTGGTGAATCCTACGACTACATCGCAGACTTACAACACTTCCCCGACAACCTATCATCTTATGAATTCTATGGATACCCCATAGTCTTACAACACTTCTAGAATTTCCTATCAACCTTATGAATGTTACCCCTGCCCCCATAGTCTTACAAAACTTCCACAACTGCCTATCAAACTTGTGAATGCTACAGCTGCCCTGTAGTCTTACAACACTTCCATACCGCCATAGACCCAACCCATGGTCTTACCGTCTATCTACCATACCAACCATAATCATCATGAGTCAAGCCCGAATCCGACTATACCCCAATCAGGTGTTTGGGTTATGATTTGAACCTTAGAACCTTTATCTGACTAGAACAGGAAAAGAGTCCCAAACACAATATTTCCACCTGCATCTAATCACATCTCCTCTATGTGCCATGACTGACGCTTTGCATATTAAGGAAAGATAAACTGGATTCTCATTCCTTAAGAAAATATTAGTCTACACTGCAATTAGAACTAGCTCTCCACTTGCACGAGGTATAAAATTCCTCCTTGTTTCACACCTGGGATTATTCCCAATAATCCAAACGGTTCTCCTCCACTTGGATTCAACTGCACTTTGTCAACCCTATAACCGATGGACTTCCGAACCATGTCACATCCTTACTATTCCACTCCTATCATCCAGAGCTTCCATGAACTAATATGTCAAGACCATACAAGATAGGGTACCCACACCCCAAACCAGATTAAATGCTTTGCAACCCAAAGCACTTTAGGTGATACAATTGTAAATCTTTGATCCACTTTAGCTGGTGACAAAGAACTATAACCCTATACAGAAACAGACGTACCACCAATCCAACTACCCACTTGTCGTAAAAGAAACCAATGCACTCAGAACATCTCTAATAAAGTCCATTTAAATCCTCTTGACAATCCTAGCATCTAAACTAACCCATGTGATCAATTCATCACCCATACTCTAGAGTGATGGTTCACCACTGCTCATTCCCTACCAACATTAGCAATCGGTTCAAATCTGGTCAACAATCAGGTAACATACATCCTAAGCGACACAAGCGCTCCTGAATTTTGACTTCGTTGTCCCCAAAGGGAACAACTAGCTTCCATGAGATCTTTTCCGAAAATCCTCTGATGCAAGGACCACACTCACAATTCCAAAAGTATGAACCTAGCCGCAACACCTTTGAAAACGTGTTCTAACCAATCCTTTACTCCTCTCAACTATGAAAGATCTCAATCATCACAAATTTCAAATACTCGAGTGAACTCACATTACAACTGACTCTGGCTACTTGTGTTGAAGTTATCACATCAATCCGGCTAATGATCCTTCCAATGGGACACTCAGTCCATTTACATCCGAGACTCGCACTACAATGGCCAACTCCTAAGACCAACTTGTCCAGGTACACTCTAATCATGACTGTCGATATGCAAAATGGCATATAATGATCTTCTGATAATAATAACCAGACAATCATAAAGAAACTACGATCCTTAGGTGGGGAATTAACTAAAGCCATCATAACATCTCAACACCTAAATTCATAAGCACAAGCAATTAAACTGCATGAAGGAATACCTACCCATGAGGTCTTGAAGTCTTGGATCTGCCTCCTGGAAGATCGTAGGAGATGGGGTCTGAGCTGCCCCAATCAAAAATTGTGTGCAACTTTCCCTAATATGACCAGGTTGATGACAACGATGACATAATTCCATATCCAGGGTGCAATCTTGGCGAACATAACCCTTCCGACCGCACCTTCCGCATTTGAACATGCAACGCGCATGCTCGTAGGTCCCTCCACCCTTAGCGAGAATGTTGTGGCTCCGATGGCCTCCATCACGAGGCATGGAAAACTCAAGCTACTTAGATGATATTAGCATAGTTGGATCATTATCCCGCTTCCTCTTTCCCAGTTATCTCTCCAAACCAATCTCCCGCTCTCGAGTCACCCCGACAAACCCATCAGTAGCCTGAACGGCTGAAATCTGATCGTCGAACTTGGCAACTAACATGTCAGACATATGACCAATAATGACAGACAATTCATCTTGTAAGGTTTGAGAAACCTCCTTGATAAACCAATTTCGGAATCGATCCCCACGAACACATGATGCGTATCCCACCTTCAATCCTTCGGAACAAGGGCTAGCAATAGGATCCTCCTCCCCAAAGAACTTTTGGGCTCTATGGGCCTTTAACACCCAATGAGAGAAATTTCAAGGCCCCAACTGTCCCACTGCAATCTCGGCCCGAAATCCACGAGACACTCATCCAATAGTTCAATGATCCCTTCTATGATGGTACCAAAGATCACAGGATTCAAATCCAAAATACCACGAGTGATCTACGAAATAACAAACTCGTGTATCCTCTCATCAATCGACTCAATAACCAAGCCTGAACCTGAATCAGGACCTCCTCCACGATTGCTCATAACCATACTAAAAAGAAACCAAACAAATAATCACAAAATAATCAAAGAATCCACATCCTCTAGGATTCCTAGATTCTCCATGACTTTCCTCGATTCAAGTATGGATATTGTGCTTCCAGTGGTACGAGACCAATACTACCTTCCACACATGTCCATATTTTCCTCAAGAATTATCCCGAATCCACCAGGTCACCTTCTCAAATTGGCACTCCAAGTACTCGCTAAACAGCGCATCCATACCCACTAAAACACTTCTTAGGCTCTCTTAGGTTCCCGACCTCACCCTACCATCAGCTGCTGAAGAACTCCCACTAATTTCAGCTAACTACTTCACGAACACATTCACATTACACAAAGCATAGATGATCCTTCAACTAAAAGACTCATCCCTACAATGGTTAGACTTAGACGTGAGTTGCGCAGTAGATTCAAATCAATCACTCTAAGATTATTTAATCTATGCAGCATATGGCTTAACATATTCACTTAATAGTTATTCACATCATCAACAATCCCAAAAAGCATGAAGCAAGTAACATTCATGCGGTAACACTCCAAGACACAAACCAAATAGAGGACATCTCAAGCTCACTTGCTACCAATAAAGATTCCAAATCCTTAGAGTTCGTGGTTTTTGTTGTGCCAACTTGTATTGGTTTGTTCGTAATGTGTTTTCTTCGTGTAAGTCAAATTGCAATCTCACACTTTTTATTACCTTACGTTTACAGCCTAGTTGTTGACTTGAGATGCCTTTATTATATTCATGTGATGCCTATATATAGGAATATTAAATAGAAGAACGGGTAAGACTTTTGCAGATAAAGTAGTTCGTTACGCTGTATCGAATAGTTCTGATTTACTTGTTAATGAAATTGAAATATTATTTACATCGTGTGTTCTTGTGAATCTTATCTTTGTTTGAACCATGAATCTAAATGTTCATTTAAAGTCTAATATACCATGCAATTCCTATTAGGCTACAAGGCATCACATATCAGGCTAATCCATCCAATCATCTTAAATCCATACTAGCATGCAATTCTAATGGCTCAAACAATCAGGAACATAAAGGCATCTCTCCAAGCATTCTATCATGCAAATCATGAGCAAATCCTTAGCTCTAGTCTGGCAGGAAATTCTCATATACTCATACCAAAACAATAAGCATATTACATGTATGGATATTTTAGAAAATCTTACTTCATCTTGGTTGATTGCACGCATCACACCCCTTTTTCTTAGAGAACCTTTTTAGAAAATCATTTTCTTTTAAAAGATTTTCGAAATCCTTAGTTTGAGTTCAGACACACCCGAGAGTGTTCCCAAATCCCTCAAACCAAGGCTTTAATACCAACTTGTAATGACCCTAAAACCATAAAGTAAAATTTTTATTTTTAATTCAACACATAAATACCATTTATTCTTATCAACCATTCAAAAGCACGTCAAAGTGAAAATTTGTATCAGAGCACAATCCCAAAATCATAAAATGCGGAAACATGGGTGGATGCACCGCAATCAAGTTGGATCCTTCCCTTGCGAACCGAGAGTACCTAAAACCATAAACATAAACCGTATGCACAAAATTATAAAATGTGGAAACATGGGTGGATACCACATACCATACATATATGTCAGCTCAAGGCTGTACCGGGTCTATATCACCCCATGGTCTATTTCACCCTTGAGTCTATTTCAACTTATATGCCAGCTAGAGGCTGTACCAGGTCTATTTCACCCCTAGTCTATTTCAACTCAATCGGTATTTTTCAACCGTATCCGTCTATTTAAACCACAGGTCTATTTCACCCCCACATACATATTAACAATAGGCATACAAACATATAGCAAGAGTCAAAAAGACCATAAACACATAACATATCCTAGTGGGTCGGCATTGGTGCCTTCGACCCACAGGTATAGTGAGGAGAATCACCTCAACCTAAGATAACTTAAACACACAGACACACTGTTGCTATTTTATTCCTTACACTGAACACATCCAAAATACCTGTAATCAATGATTAAGGCAACTTCCATAATCCAAGTTCCAATTCATATTCTAACATAAAATTTTTTAAAAGACTATTTTAACATTCTTATACTTGGCCTAACAAAGCAAGGCCCAAACCCAAAATGACCCAAGGCCCAAAATTGCCCAAGAGCCACTCAGGTGTGTATGCCCTGCGTACCATCCTAATAAGCCCATCATACCACACTAAAGCCCAAAAATATACTCCAAACCTCTTAATGCCTTAAGACAACATGCATAACTTCCAAATCTGATTCTTATGGGACATCCTAAGTCATAAAGTTCCTGACTTTATGACTTTTCATGGCTTAATGGTGTCCAAACCAAATCCCTAAATCTCTAAATTCATCAGAATACCACCAACTCATGCATGGAAGGAAAAGAAGGATCAAGATAATATTCTTATGGGTCCTAATAACTCCATAATGGATAAAGTTTCCAACTTTATCCATTAGAATTGTCCAAACAACCAAGATCTATTTTTTAAGTCTCAAAGGGACCAAAAGTGCATCTTTTACAACTTAATCCATTAAGTCCAAGTCTCCAACATTTAGATCTGAACCAATATCATGTTTAGATGGATAAAATTTCCAACCTTATCCATAAAAAGGTCACAAACTTTCAAGATCTAAACTTTATGCACTAAAGTGACCAAAATCTCATAAAACTCAATACTAGTTAGATGTATCAAATGCACCATCAAGATTCAAGATTTATACCTCTAAAAGAAAGATCACGGTGAACAAGGTATGGACTACAAGCTCCAGGGCAACCAACACTTTGTCAAGGAGTTCTTCTTCTTCCAAATGCACCAAAATCCACCAAAAAATCACTTAAAGGCTTAATATCCTTCCAAATGGGGCTAGGGTTTCGAATTCAAGGTTAGAGGGGATGGATGTTGAAGATAAGAAGGGTTGGAGATGAGTTAAGGTCTTTAAATAGGGTGCAAGACCGAAAATTAGGGTTTTCATATGACTCGAGTACGTCCTGCGTACTCCAGGTACGCCTAGCGTACTTAATAACACTTTGCGATTATCCCAGCTTAGTACACCCAATGTACGTCGTGTATGCCCAACGTACTTGGCTTAGCCCAAGACCCTCATAACTTCAAACAGTCACAACTTCTACTTCCTTAATCTGTTTTTGGCATTCTTTATATCCGCAGAAAGGTAATGAGAAGACCTATACTATTATCAACTTTCCTTCATCTTAAAACTTTATGAGCTTAATCCTAAATTCATGAAAGGCCCAAACCATCGCTTTTACCATTATACCAAGGGCTTTAAAGCACAAGCTGAACTCTTGGTTCCCATAATGTAACACTGTAAATTTTCAAAACTATTTTCTTTTTTTCATTTTTAAAAGTTCACACAAAACATACTTAACCATTTCCCATGTCAAATTGAACTTTTCTCAAACACAAAACATCATAAATTGTTTGTCAAATATCCCAGATTCCATATAAACTCAAATCATCCAGTTAATGTGTACAATCATGTTGGTGCCTTCCCACGATCCTAATATGTACCTCAAACACATTATACACAAAAACTATAAGCATGAAGCTTAGTGAGTTCCCCAAAATACCACATACACAAATAATTAGCCTCTCATGGCTAAATGTCGATAAGGACCCTTCGGTCTCACGTCTCGGTATGGACCCTCCAGTCATAACTCAATATATACACAAAATAATATAACAACATGAGTCACAAAGACAAGATGCCTAATAACATATAACTCTGTATAAGAAAATAAGACCCTCCGATCAATAACAGAAATAAGACCCTCAGGTCAGTAACACAATCACGACCCTCCGATCACACATAAATTACCACTCAGGTAAGTATAGTAAGAAGACTCACCCCGTGAAGTAAAGCAAGTAAATCCCACAGCTGAACTGTCGCTCTAGACTCCGCCTAACATATGTCACATATATCTTTAATTAAAATTGATATCAACAACCCTCAAAGATGTTGGCTAAGCCTCTGTACTAAACCTCAGAAGGTTAAAAGACCATTTTACCCCTCCATGGCCTCCAAAGTCCACAACTTGAAAAAAAACACTAAAATTCAACGGAAGTCAACACTCTGCACATACGTTGGGCGTACAGTTGGCCATGCATGCATCGGGGTCGACTCAGCGCTACGTTACAGGTAACTAGGGTACGCACAACGTACGCCCTAGATTTCCTCTTTTCACTCTTTTGGTCTTAAATTCGTTAACACAATTGCTACTACTATAGATCTGGGATGATTAAGGTCCATTACTTCATAAATTTGGTGACTTTAAGCCTTAGCATGGTTGAAGAAGTCAAACTCATAAATTCCAATCCTTTACTCACAAAGGTCCACATGTCTCGTGCATGGTGAGATCTTGATGACCAAGATCTCATTTTTATGAATCTAAACATCTAAAAACACCTAAAAGGACATGTAGTATGCAATTATTTTCACGACAATAATCACTTTGCCAAAGATTGCATGTTACAAAAGATGGCAGAGAAAAGGGATAGTGAAGCTGATGAGGCTTATCATGAGCGAAAGCTGGAAGAGCTAAAGAAAAGGAAGGCAACTAACAATTCTATGAATGTACTGATTGTGCTGGAGAATATGGTCGTTGATGAGTTTGGAGGCATTGAAGTGCTTGATGGTGACTGCAGGTGTACCAACAGAAGATGAGCGTAAAGAGCCGAACTTGAAGGAGGACAAGTGTTTCGCAGCAAAGCCCATGAGTGAAAAGATTAACGACTGCGATCGGTTAATCAAAAAGGTACAATCCATCCTCGAATCTCTTAAAGTTCCAGTCATAAATTACGAAGAAGAATTAAACAAACTTAAATTTGAATTCACTAATCTCAGTAGTAGTCTCATGCAAACTCACTTAACGTACTCTAACCTAACTGACCAATTCAGCAGGGAGTCATCGAAGAGTGAGGAGAGATGCATGTGGATTGGGCTGAAAGAGACGGAGTTAATTAGGGCTAGGGACAAGAATATCTATTTGCAGAGAGACATTTTTTTCTTAGTTGTTAAACGCTTATATACAAATATTACTCAATTGCATTTAGATTGTGAAATAGGGAAAAAGATTCATATGATGATCTTACCCTTCCTTGAGTTTAAGGAGGATGAGGTCATTGATGAATGTGAATCCATAATGTCCTCAGAAGAGACTTCTGTCACTTATAAAATCGGTCTGGACAAAATTGAGTCTTTCATTGACTCAAAAGAGCACAAATGCATGCTTAAAAGGCTTTTAGACGAAAATGATAAGCTGAAAATCAAGACAGAGACCCTACAATCATTTGACTCTTCAAACTCAAAATTAATGACCGAACATAAAATGAATGTAGAAAATACGTCTGAATTTCATGAGGAGAGTGAGATGAGTGAAATTTTGGTGGAAGATGAAGTTGATTGCTTTGAGTTCATGAAAAGCGAAAAAGAGAAACCCCTAATATCTGAAAATTCTACTGAATTTGCACGTTTGTCAAGGGATAAGTCAAAGAAACTCAAAGAGAAAGCAGTGGTTTACCAGAAGGCTCAAACTATGCCAAATCAGGTTTACGTTGTAACAGGGGTCACTGGAAAACACACAATTGAACTAAAAATCCTGGTTGACAAAGACAGTGCTGAAGGGTGTGACAACTATTTTTGGTCTGCTCCTATCGATAATGCACACGAGACAGTGGGTCTATCAGAACAAACCTCGTGGAAGGTAAAGGGAAGATATGTTGCCGAACCAATCAACAAAACCCTCAAGCTTTGAGAAACCAAGCACAAGTGGAACCAAAGAGATACTGGGAGAACCGGGAAAGAAACCGGAAGAATCAAAGAAGACTTCGAATATTTCTTCCAATTCAACCAAAGCTCAACAGGAGAAGCAGAAATCAAGCTTCAACATTCATAAATTTCAGAAGGAGTTGGCTGAATAGAAACGCCAAAGAAATTAGAGGTACATGAAGAATCTGAATGAGCGAAAAAGTTTTTGGCAATCTCAAAACCCTAACCATGTTCCCTCAAAGAAAGAAGCAAATGTTGTAGAAAGTAACAAACCAAAGATCAAAAGAAATAAAAATTTTAGTCCTAGTTCTTACTATTCAAAATCTCAAAACCAAACATCCAGTCTCTGTTCCGACTCCAAAGGACATAACCGAACATCCGGTTTCGTTTTCATTAATAAAGTTTAGAACCGAACTTCATGGTTCGGTCCCAACCCCCAAACTGAGAACTGAAGTTCAAGTCTCGGTTCATCCCAACAGAAACCTAACTCAATAGAGGATGTTAAAGGGAATGGAAAACTTGATTCTAAAGCAGATGTCAATCATAATAATAAAAAAAAAAGCTAACCCTAAGGATCCAAGGAGGATTCCAACTATCATAACACCATGTAGCACATTACAATTTAAACAAGATAAAAATAAAATAAAAGTGTACACCATGAAAAGAAAAGACGAAAACACACTCATAAAAAGAATCTATCTTGTTGATATATCTGTTGTTGTTACTTTTTCTGTGAAAAACTCACCAGGGCCCCAGAGACTTTGGGTTCCTAAATCAGCTTAAACTTGCAGGTTATAAGTGACGAGCAGTTCGATGAGGAATGGTATATAGACAGTGGCTGCTCACGTCACATGATAGGGAGAAAGGAAGAGTTAAGGGAGTTTTGGTCCGTTAAGGATGGTGGATGCGTGAAGTATGGAAACAACTCTTATGGAAAAATCAAAGGATATGGAATGATAACCAACAGAGAGTTTATAATTCGAAAAGTGGCATACATGGAAGGATTGCAACACCATCTCATTAGTGTATCTCAATTGGTTATGGGTACATGGATGAAAGTCTCATTCGATGATGAAGGATCAGAAATTATCAAAAAGCAATCCAAAAGAGTCTTGTTAAAATCTGAACGAAAAGGAGAGATGTACCCCCTAAACCTCAGTCCAATTAATGGAAAACTAACTATTTGCCCACTGTCTAAGGCGAATTCTGATGAAAGTTGGCTATGGCATCGACGTCTCTTGCACCTAAACTTTAAAGATATCAATAAGTTGGTGCTTGGTGATCATGTTTGTGGACTCCCAGTTCTCAAGTTTGATAAGGAACAACTGTGTGCAGCATGTGAGATGGGTAAATAGAGCAGAACGAGCCATCCATCACGTATCAATACCAAGATCGTTGAAGCACTTCAACATCTACATATTGACTTATGTGGACCTTCAGCTATTGAAAGCATTTCACTTGGGTATTCTTTCTTAAACAAAAATCAGAAGCGACTCCAAAGTTAAAGATGTTCATTAAGCATGTTGAATTGTAGCTACAAAAAGTGGTAAGGAACATCAGAAGCGACAATGGGCTCGAATTCAAGAATAAAGAGTTTGAATACTTTCTGGCCGACAAGGGAGTATCTCATAACTTCTCTGCTCCCTATACTCCACAACATAATGGAATCATTGAAAGATGGAATGATTCCTTATGTGAAGCAGCCAGAACCATGCTGAGCTTCACCTCTATCCCATTATACTTTTGGGCTAATGCTATTGCTACTGCCTGTTATACTCAAAACAGATCCTTACTTAACAAGCGATTCTCAATCACTCCGTATGAGATTCTGAACAACCGAAACCCAATGTCAGGTTCTTTCACGTGTTTGGTTCTAGGTGCTTCATTTTCAACTCTAAAGAGAACCGAAACAAGTTCGATGTTAAAGTGGATGAGGGAATCTTTCTAGGCTATTCACTCACTTCAAAGGCTTATAAGGTTTTGAATAAACACTCTAAATGTAGTGAGGAAACCTATTATGTAACCTTTGATTACTGTTACATAAAGAAAGCTCAAGCAAAAGAAAGTGCCATGGGTGAAATTTTTCCCGAATCAGAACTAGTGTCGGTTCCTATTTTAAATTTGTTTGAAGAATATATGAGGTTATTTGATGAACCAGGACAAGCTATACACTCAGAGGCGAATACCGCAGACAAAAAAATCAACCATCTGAAAAAGATCATCGAAGATGCTGCGAAAGACATGGCAAAGGATCCTTCAAACCAAGTTGATGATCAACCCTCAAATGAACCTCCAAATAACAGTGCAATATTCAAGGGGGAGGGCCCATCTGTGTCTCATACAACCGATCAAGAGAATCCAACTCCAACCGAACAAGAGAATCAAACTCCAACAGAGGGGGAGGATCCTGAACCTGACAAGGAACAAACTTCACCATTTGAGGGGGAGAATGAAAATACAAATGACGAAGACGATCAATCAGAATTTGAAGAAGAGATTAATGCAGCGTTGGATCTTGTTTATGACCCGAACTACCATCCTCTCATAAAATGGACTAAGGATCATCCTCAAACACAGATAATTGGTGAATCATCTGAACGGGTTCTCACACGGTCTCAGTTGAAAGCGAAGCAAACTGCATTATTCTCTCAAGTTGAATTCTACATGTTTAATTTGTTTGTATCTAAAATCGAACCAAAGACATTCAACACTGCACTTAATCATGCTAATTGGGTGAAGGCAATGCAAGATGAACTTCATGAGTTTGAACGCAATCGAGTTTGGAGACTAATATCCACACCAAATGATGCTTCTGTGGTTAGATTGAAGTGGATCCTTAGGAACAAAATGGATAAAGAAGGAAATGTTCTTAGGAATAAGGCCCGGCTGGTGGTAAAGTGATATTGCCAAGAAGAAGGAATAGACTATGAGGAGACCTTCTCTCCTATAGCCATATTGGAATCAATTCGAATCTTTCTAGCATATGCTACTAAAAAAAACTTCAAAGTTTTTCAAATGGATGTGAAATGTGACTTCCTTAATGGAGAATTAGAAGAAACAGTGTATGTTGAGCAACCACCTGGTTTCGTGAATGAGAAATTCCCTGATCATTGCTATCTGTTAGATAAAGTTATGTATGGACTGAAAAAAACACCAAAGGCCTGGTATGAAACACTAACTCGCTTTTTAAAAATGTCTAAACTCAAGCAAGGTTTGGTTGACCCAACCTTCTTTCGCAAGAAAGAAGGCAAACATCTAATGATAGTTCAAATTTATGTCGATGATATCATCTTTGGCTCCACGAATCCCAGCTTAACAGCTGAATTCAGGAAGCTGATGGAGACTAAATTTGAAATGAGTGCAATGGGTCCAATTAACTTTTTTCTTGGGTTGAATATAAGACAAGGACCAGAAGGTATTTTTATTAACCAGGAGGATTACACGAAGAAATTATTGGCAAAATTTGGTATGAAGGGAGACTCGAAGGTGAAGGTTCCTATGGCGTTTGGCACTAAGTTAACACCATCTCTGGAAAAGCCTGCTGTAGATATGACTCTTTATCATCAAATGATAGGATCTTTCATGTATCTAACTGCTAGTAGACCGGACATTATGTTTTTTGTCTGTTATTGTGCCAAATTTCAAGCTAATCCTAGTAAACCTCACATGGTGGCAGTGAAGAATATTTTTCAATATTTGAAGCGAACCTCGTCGTTTGGTCTCTGGTATCCAACAAAATCCGGTTTCTTTGTTCAAGCCTTTTCTGATGCTGATCTGGGTGGATGTGGTCTAGATAGAAAGAGCACAACTGGAGGATGCCAGTTCCTAATGGAAAACTAGTTAGCTGGCAGTCTAAGAAGCAAACTTGTGTGTCTCTCTCAACAGCCAAAGCAGAATACATAATTGTCGCTTCGTGTACTTCACAAGTAGTCTGGATACAAAGTCAACTTAGAGACTATGGACTGGGTATGAAGAAGATTCCTATTTATTGTGACTCTGAAAGCGCGATAAGAATTTGTCACAATCCGGTGCAGCACTCAAAGACAAAGCATATTGCACTCAGGTACCACTTCATCAAGGACCATGTTGAAGATGGCAACGTGCAAGTCCATTTTGTACGGTCCTCAGATCAACTTGCATATATTTTCACAAAAGTGTTACCAGAAGCAGGCTTCAACAAAGTTTTGCAAGGTTTGGGAATGATGGAAGCAGAGTCGGTACCGAATCCTCAAACCTCTCTCTAAAAAATTAGGCAAGCAAAATTAACTGATCGCTCGGTCTGTTTCGGGTACTTAATTTTAAGGAACCGAAATGAACCGAACGCTCTGCTTATTTCGGCTCCTTAATTTTTGGCAACCGAAATGAACCGATCGCTCGGTTGATTTCGGCTCCGGAATTTTAGGGAACCAAAATAAACAGAACGCTCTGCTTATTTCAGCTCCTTATTTTTGGGAACTGAAATGAATTGATCGCTAGGTTTATTTAGCTTATATTATTTAAAGGTGTAGGTTCGGCTGTATATTTACACTCTATTTTTTTTCATCGTCCGTTATTATTTTTTTCTTTCTTTATTTCTAAGATGTTTTAAAGTTTTTTTCTTTTTATTATTTTCCTTATTTATCAGAAAATACAAAATTTCAAAAAGATTTTGTTCTATTATTTTTTTTGTTAATTTTTTTGTTTTGTTTGTTTTTTTTGTGTGTGTGGTTTGTTTTTCTCTTCTTCCTTACTAGGTATCAAGTGCCAAGACATCTTATGAACTCGTGGAGGGGCAAGTATGTCAATGTTCACTGTGAACTAGCTAGGGGTCCCTAGAAGAATGCCACTGCATGCAGACTAAAGTCTCTTAAAACTTTGAGTGAGGCCTTAATGATTCGATTTATACCTATCATTTCTTCCGAATTGGGATGTTTCATTCACTCAAGTCCTGAGGTACCCCACTCTTCTCAAATTAGTCAATAGTTTTCTGCTATGTCACTCTTTTAAAAGCAGGGGTACATTCAGCTCTTTAGCCACCACATCTATATTCTCCATCTAATTTCGGTTCATCAATATAACCCTTGAGACTCTCAGGAATTACCACCGAGGTTTATGGTTACACAAACTCTGTGTTTATGATCTTAGATGCGTACACCACGTCCTAAGTGAGACCCAAAATCCAACACCAATACTGAATTGACGGTGAATATTTATATTCAAGAGCTCACTTGTTACCCCAAAAGAAATCTCTTTTATTTTTCTTGCGTGATCTTTATGAAATTGTCTAACACCAAGACATTTCTTCCCAAAAGATCCAGTTTAGTTCTTGTTTTTGAGATTTCTATTCTAAATTCTATTACTTCCAACCTATCCAACCTACTTGTTCAACATACCACATTGGTCTCACAAGTACTTCTTCCAACGTTCGGTCTTATGTTAAGCATCGAAGTTAGGTTGAAGCTTAACCGCCTCTAAAGCCTATTATCAAAAAGAAACCTTTCAATGCTTCTTAACAAACATTTGATCGTATTCTCATGGGAAACCACACAAGCACTTCAAGTCTCTCTTGACTTTGAAGGAAGAGATTCGTGCCCGGGATCCTTAGCTTTATGTCACATTTGACATCACTCACATCCCATACACATGTTTGCTTTATTTCTTATCTGTTGACACACTAATGCACAAAAATCTTTTTGATTTTCCAAAACTCTGGTTCGTGACACCTGAGAGTGGTTTTTACTTTCGGATCTAAAAATTAACCAGTCTTATGGATGTGATAAGGGATTTTGTATCCTGAATGAGTACTGGATTGAAGAAGTTGAATGGATACGACGTTCCAACGTGTCTGTGGATAAGTTCAAAATTGGGCGCGTGAAGTTGAAACGACTCCTAAAACTTCGTCGTATTATATGTATCTGGGGAAAACCAAGCTGTCAAATTCCGCTTTTCCAGGCGCCTTTTCAGAGATCGTTTCATCATTATGGCAGATTCTTTCTATCTCATGGTAATAATATATAAAGGAGTTCTCACTCTGCTTTACCTATTACCACACTCCTCTTCTCTCAAACAAATCGACGCTTTTTAACAACTATTCATCTTCTTCACAAAGCTCTACAATGGCAGATTCTTCATCTCTTTAGGATCAAACGGCATCGTCATCCCTGCTTTCGATCAAGCCCAACCAGAATATGATCATTCAGATGACTCCATTCTTGTATGATCATTACATGCTTCAAGTAGTACAATGTCTAAAGTATTCCCCTCTCGTAATCTCTCTAACTCAAGTGGAATATGTTCCCATGTCACTCCTATCTCAAGTATACTCCACAACAACTTACGACAAAACCAAAGAGTGCATATACTTTTAGATTCATTCTCACAAAGCTTCGATTTCAAAAGGAAGATTTTGCTCTCTTCTAGGGCTTGCAGTCGACGCCTCCCTCATCTCACCAGACTTCATCACCACAACTCAATTGCTCTCTATGTTCTACGAGATGGGATACACAGTGGTCCTTACCACCTTCACCAAGTTCAAGAAGTCTTGCCTACCTCCACAATGGAATGGGTTGCTCACCCGTCTTCACAAGGGATTAGTTGAACGTGTTGGTGGATCTGATGGGTCAAACAAATGCTTCATGACGATTCTGTACGGTATCTACAATGGAATCAATCTGGACTACAGGTCACTGATCTGGTCCTAACTGGTACAGAGTCTATCCTCTTCGGCCAAGCATTCTGAAATTTCCTGTAGTCACTTTTGGACCATCGTTGCTCAAAGGGCTATAACCTCCCTCAGTGTACCAGTTATGAAGGATTCCCTGCTCTCATGTATTTCCTCCTTTCATACCAAAAAGATCATTGTGGCTGATCCAACCAAGTTTTTGCACAACGACTCTATTCCGGAAACTATGTACCGGTCTGGCTCTCAAGAAAGTAAACTCATCTCTGATTACAAACTGCTTCCTCCCAAGAGTCCTTCTCAATTAACTCTAGAGATGCAAGCTGCATTAGACGAGGTGGAGAAACCTGCAAAGCAGCGAAAGAAAGAAGTTGTTAAGAAAGAAGCAACCGGAGAGCCCTCTTCCAAACCTACTAAGTCAAAGAAATGAAAAGTTGACAAGGGTGATTCCTCTGCACCAAAGAAAGTCAAGAAAATGGCTCGCAGAAAACGAACTCCTTCACCTTCACATTCAAAACATAAACAAGAGCAGTCTGCAGGTGAAGAAGAGGAAGAGCAACATGAAGGTTCACCCAGGGGTAATACACCTCCTCGGCCTCCAACTCTAGTGGAAGTTGTCGATGATTCTGTTCCTACACCCCCTTCATCTCCACCCAAGACAACATTTCAGGTTACCGTTACTCCTCCACCCCCATCCTCATCACCCCTTGCTTCTACAATTGCTCCACTACTACCTGTAAGTTCTCTTCCTATCATCACTGCTTCAATACCAACTCCTATTTTCTCCAAAGCAACCTTCACCACAACACCTATCATCACCTCTACCACAGATTCTTCTGTCAACGTCAACACATCTGATGTGGGGGTGAAGACTGAAGAACACCCTAAAGCCATAACCGATCCAATTTCCACAACTCTTTCTGATGATTCTAAACCAGTTCTTGGAGGAGCTGAGTTTGAGTTTGATTCTACGTACTACAGTCCCTACCGAATCCCCAGTGAGGCAGATGAATCTACTCCTGCAACCAAGCAACAAATCGACAGTGTTCACGAAAAGCTTGATACACTGATCGATTCAACCAAGAAGTATAATGATGTTGTTCTCAAAGCATTCATGGATACAACCCTGCATCAATATACATAATCCATCGACAAATGTACTGCGGCTATGGATAATTCTACTTCCACCTCCGATGTTAAAGATCTTCTCTGTGACTCCTAGGTTTTTCTTTACTCTTTCAAGGGTCATGCTGATTCAAATGCTAGAAAGGTCACAAAGTCCATCACTTCACTTTCTCAATCCCTTCAAGTCGAGCAGACCAACTTTGAGACTGTCCGTTCCGACATCTCTTCTGACAACAAGACCTTATTGTCTTCTATTGACTCTCGGTTCGAAAAGCTCACAGCTGATCTTCTCATGGAAAGGCAACTCAGAGATGATCTTGCCCAACAGACTGCTATAAATGCGGTACAAGAAGCCGAATTGGCCAAAGCAGAACGTGAAGTTTCTTTGTTGAAAACCGAAATAGCTGTTTTTCGCAGTTGTGATGGGGATGTTCTGTCTCAGTTACACAATGTGCTTCAGGCTTAGGATCCCATTCTGACGCTTACAATACACAATCATTTGACCTCCAAACTCCTTCCATCACTTGAACGCTTACGAGAAATGAAGGGTGTTTCGGAGAGAATTGTTCCTCCGTAACAAGGCGAAGAAGAAGAAAAGCCACAACCTATTTCGATTAAACCGAAGGTCAAAACCGAACCGAAGGATAATTTAGCTTCGGGTTCTGGTATTAAAGAGAAGAAAAAGCATGTTATTGGTGAACACGATGATAGTGACGAGGATCAAGAAACTATCTTTGAGATCCTGAAACGAAAGAAGAGGGATGAGGAGATAGATGAAAATCTTTGGGTCGCTAAGGAAGCTGAGGAAAGAGAAAAGAAGAAGAAAGAAGAGGATGATGCATTAAGTTGCAAGAAGATGTTGTTCCCTCCTTGGACTAAGGATAAACTAATCAAAGAAGCAATAGAGTCTCCAAGCACACTCTGGCTGGAACCTGTGACTTCATTTGACTGTGATAATAAAAGGGATTCACAGTTTGATATGCCTATAACCCGAAAGGCATTCGTTTTTCACTACTTTGATTCAATTGTTGAAGTTCCTTCTCCTCATCGTTTTTCAGAAGATTACTATTGTCAAGGTGTTGAAGCCGTGGCTTGCAGGGAAGTTTATCAATGTATCTTTCAAGATAAACCGAGGTTCGAATAACTCGGTTTCTATCATTTCCCTAGCAGACCTTCCCAAACTGAATCCTCATGATTGGATCCTACTATTCAACATATTGGTTACTAATGCAAAGGAGCATGGACCAATTTTGGAAAATCTAAAACGAATGGTAGCTTGTTACATCCACGAAGTTGCGAAAATGGTTAAGGAAGTGGCTAATGTCTTGAGAAAGAAACCGACAGTGAAGCCCACTGTAAAGCCAGGAGATGTCAACAAAATGACTCTCGGTCAAATAGATTCTGCTCACCTGATGGTCATGTTCATAAGGGCCAAAGGGGAAAGGTTCTTGATTGCTCTGGTGGATAAACATTTGTTCTCTACTGACTGCCTAGAACACGTCATCAACATCATTCATCGGTGCAAGGCGAATTCCGAGTCAGATAAGAAGAACTTCACTGACATGCTCCGATGATATATTACTTTCAGACTAACTCGTTTGGCCATTATACCGGGTGTGTTCAAGACTGTGAAGAAGTCAATGATAGCTCAACCGAACTGAGCTCTTGGCTCCATTGACGTAAAGGGAGAGATTGTTGGGTATTATGTACTGCGTCATGGGCCAGTATTTTGTATATCCGGTTTGGGCCTGTCCAACCGTGATTAGGGTTATGTAGTATTATAAATAGTGCACGCATGTATGCCTTAAATACGCTAGTCATTTGATTACCATTTTGTATTGTAACCCTAAACACCTTTATAGTGGAAGTTCTTCATCGAGCTCTTCTGGAGTGTTAAAGTTTAATCATTCGACATCGTTAAAACCATTATTGTGTTCTTTATTGTTTCATTTATTGCTTTTCTGCTTGAATATATAGATCATTAAGGAATATTATTCCAACATTTATGTTGAATCATATAAAAATACTTAATATAGTAACGATTTTCTCGATTTTACTATTGAAACTCAATAAATTTTAAATGCTTTCTAAAAATGATTTTTAATTACTTTATGAAATTGAAATAAGAGCAAAAAAGGTAAAACTTTCTGCCTAGACATATTTTCTTTTATAGTTATTATATAATAAATAGTAAAACATATTTTATATATATATATATATATATATATATATATATATATATATATATATATATATATATAAGTTCAGCTTCATTTGAAACCATTCTAATTTTGTGAGACCAAATCTAAAAATAATTTTAAAATGAAAAATAAATGGAAAAATCAAAAAATTATTTTTTTAAATATTATTTTCAGAACTTGAATTAACTAACAAAAAAAAATCCGTTTTTTTTGAAAAATAAGTGAAATATTCTAATAGAATATTGCACTGACATATTCTAAAAAATAATTTTAAAATGTAGAATAAATGGAAAAATCTAAAAATTCTTTTTTTAAATATTATTTTCAGAATTTGAATTAACTAAAAAAAATAAAAAATAAATAAAAATAAATTCCATTTTTTTTTGAAAAATACGTGAAATATTCTAATGACATATTCTAAAAAATAATTTGAAAATGCAAAATAAATGGAAAAATCCAAAAATTCTTTTTTTAAATATTATTTTCAGAACTTGAATTAACTAAAAACAAATTAAAAAAAACTAAAATAAATAAAAAAATGCGTCTCACGGTCTCACAAAATTAGGCCGTCTAACATGAACATAACCATATATATATATATATATATATATATATATATATATATATATATATATATATATATATATATATATATATATATATATATATATATATATATATATATATATATATATATATATATACACATCAAAATATTATTTGCCTTTAGTAACTTTCCAATATAATCGTAATATAGACAAAAATACAAAAGTTTGACGTTGAATCTTATAAAATATTTCAATTTAAATATATGAAATGTAAAATTGTAAAGCATCCAACATTAAAAATAAAATTCAATCATGCATTAGTTAATATTTGAAAATATTTTATTTTTAGAAAAACTAAATTCAATGTAGCATTTTTATATATTTTTTCATTAATACTTTATAAATATTAATATGAACACATGAATGTATCTATTTCATAAATCACTCGATATATTCATGTATTATTAATTTTATTAAATTTTAAAGAGAAATTAAATTGATTCCTACTTTTTATACCTACAAATGTTCCTACCCAATAAAATTGTGACAAGTGTCATCATTCCATATTTATTTAACTAACTCATTAAGGCTATATTAGGAATATATCAAATACAATTAAATTGAATGATGATTTGTCATAACTTTAGTGGGTAGGAATAATTGTAGGTATAAAAGGTAGGAGGTAATTTAATTTCTCAATTTTAAAAAAAATGAAATTTCTAAAAACAATTTGTTTAAATAAATAAGGAAGTTTTTATTTATCCAAAATTATTTACCAACTATCAATGTTCAACATTATTTAAAATCTAATTTTACCTACATAAATCATACATAATGCAATGGCGGATTTACTGTATATCTCGGAGTAGCCTCGATACCCATAAAAAAAAAAATTAGTAGTGTAATTTTTTCCTTTTTTTTTTCTTATAGTGTATTATGTGGTAATTTTATCGGTGATATCATTTTACTTTGATCTTGGATTCGCCGTTTGCATAAAGTAGTTAAAGACTAATTATAAAATAATTATTCAAATTTCTTTGCATAGTATACTTTTCTTACAACTAATACACATACACAAACATCAATAATCAAATTCTCAATATACCTGAAGGTGATAGCGTATTTTAACAAAATACAAAAATCAAATCCTATATCCAATAATAAAGACAAATTCGAGCTATAAACTTGATTTATAATAAATTTGATCCCAATTGGTAGCCAAACAATTCAAAATATTATCTTTAGTGAACATCATAGAATATTTTTGTAATATCCAAATCACGAACACCATTTTTGCAAGGTACATTAAAAATATATCAAAGTGTAATACATATCCTAAGAACCGAATGCCCTTAACTTATTTTTAAATGATATATATTTCTAATATTTAAGTTATTGAATTAAATTCTTGTGCAACGCGTGAGGATTCATATAATATTCTAGTTAAAAGAACGAATTTAAGTCTACAAAGAGTATCCCAGCCTAATGGTAGAGTTGTTGGTTAGGGTTGCGGTTGGCGAGGCTTCAAATCCCTCTATCGTTATTTAAGCAAATGACAACACACTACCTAGTCAACCAAAAATGCATTATCAACACTGAGGTGGTGAGCCCCTGTCCATTCTTGTAATCAGGATGTTAACCAGAGAACCCCTAAAAGGGTTTAATTGCTAAAATTAAGCAAAATATTCCTCTTTCATCATGTCATCATATTCTTGTCTATTTTTAAGAAAATGACAACATAACGCTAGATTAGCCAAAAATGCACAATCAACGCTAACGTAGCGCTCAAGTTGTCTAAGTAACCGGAAGTTAACCGAGATAACCTATAAAATGAGATCATTGCAAAAATTAAACCAAACATTTCCTGAAAACTTAAGGATTTTTCTGCATTAATCCGCAAACATATCCATCGTTAGCTCTAAATATGGCTCTATTCTCTTTTAATTTTGTCTAGCATCTAACTAAAGTTTTTATTGGATTACGAATAGAAATCTAACTTTTTTGTATTTCAATATATCTTAATTATCATCGTGCAACGAGTTAGATTACAAACAAGTTGGCAACCAGATATTAAAAGTTCCAAATACGATGTGACAAACAAAATAAAAGGTTGTGCTAATTTTAATTAGTGTGGCAAATATGTACTATGAAAACCAACATGTGTATCAACGAAGTTTCTAAATAACGTAAGGCGTGACTTGACGGCAATGTCAAGCCTCAACTTTTCCGAGCCTTGGCGAGTTACGATGTTTGTAATCCGTGAGTTAAAGCGACAATTTTCTATATAATTAATAGTTTTATATGTATTTTCAACTATTATTCATTTTTATACACATAAATGAGTTAAGGCGACATTTTGGTAAAACTTGGCGGCAGATGTAAGTTTTGAAGTCATGGCGCACCATGGCGGAGCCAAGACGAGCTTTTTAGAACCTTGGTATCAACCGAACCAATTACGTTAGTAGCCAGTATGCTTTGTAGCCAATATGTTTGTTTGGTTGGTAGTATAATACCAATTAATTAATAATGATACAAGGTTTTAAATATCACGGTATTACCATACCAACCAATTCATTTTTCATATATATATATATATATATATATATATATATATATATATATATATATGTTGGATTAGTGTCTAAGTCCATAACTATTCTGGTATGTACTTGACTGGATGGTGCATGGTCCTTTTGGGTTGCCTTCATCAAAGCAACTTGATAGGATGAATTATGGAGAGAAAGGATTAAATATGCTTTATTAATATATTAATATATTAAAGCATAAATCATATTGTTTAATTAATATTAGTCAAGAATTAATTGGTAATTAGTTTTGTAACTAAAAGAGATTAATTAAACTTAAGGGACCGGAATTGTAATTATAAGATAATTGCAATTTGGGCCATGGATTGCCTTATATTAAGGAGTGGACGAATTCTATGGGGAAACCCATAAGAAATCATCCAAGGCCTTAAGGAAAGGAATCCATGGGTTGCTTAGGGCTTAAGCATCCAAATTAGGGTTTCTTTGTTGGATAACCCTAATAACCTAACTATATATACATCCCTTATGACCCAAAAACGTGGCTAAGCATCCTTCTAGGGTTTCACACGTTTTAGGCAACCTCCATCGTTTCTCCTCTTCATCCTCTTGCTCTTGGTGTTTGTGAACCATTAGAGGAGTGACATTTGTGACCCTAAGCTTTCTAAAGTCAATACAAAGAGGAACTGAGATTGTTATTGCTACATAACAATCAAGATATGATCTTAAACCTATTCTCATGTTAATATGATTACTTGAATGCTAGAATTAGGGTTTATAGTCTTGGATAACTTGCATGTACAATAGAGAAACCTAGATCCAAGCATTAGGGTTTGTATGAGCACATAGGATGTTCTTATGACCAAAACCCATTAGTGGTATCAGAGCCTTGATTGGTTTCTATTGTATTGATGCCTTGTATGTTGAAAAAATTCATTTTTTTTGTGGTTCTGCTTGCTGAACTCGCCGAGTCCATGCTGACTCGACGAGTCCATGCCTGCCTCGACGAGTCAGTTGGTCAGAATGAGGGAAAACCGGGATTTCTTGTTGTTTTTGCTTGAGGATACTTGCCTTATCATGTTAGATCAATATAAATCCATTTTGTTATATATATATATATATATATATATATATATATATATATATATATATATATATATATATATATATATATATATATATATATGGGTATATTCTTGATCTAATTAAAGATATTTATCAATTAATAAAATATTTGTTTCCTTATATGATAATTGATTAACTACTTTGATTAAATTGGTAAATTGTTTTGCAATAAATCATTAAATAAATCAAATATGGATAATTATGTAATTAAATGTTAATTTAGATTATTTGTTATTTGATCCTTGTGTTATGAAAAGTTTCATATTTTCCCCTTTAGGTTTTATAGTTTAAATTTGAACTCAAAAGTTTTGTTGTTTTGAAATTTAAATAGTTAAAACCCTCATGTTTTGAAATGTTTCAAAACTTGCCCTCAAGTTTTGGAATTTAAAAGTTGATTAAAAGGTTTAATTAGGAATGTTAAATTCTAAAACCCTAGTAATGTTTTGAAAAGTTCAAATCACACCCTTGTGGTTTTATTAATTAATTAAGGTGTATAATTAAAAGAGGTTTAATAAATCCATAAAAGTTTAGGTTTACAATTTAATTGAATTAAAAGTATAATTGTTAAATTTGACCACCCAGTATTTTAAAAGTATAAAATACACCCTATACTATATAACATTAAAAGTCTAACATTATATATATATATATATATATATATATATATATATATATATATATATATATATATATGAGTAAAAGTCAGTCTTACCGTTAGTAGGCCTCATTCCCGAAGCTGGTCTATAAGGGGTGTTTAAGGAAATTGCCTATAATATGGCGATTGAATGGGTATCCACTCTTACCTACCGCACTCTTGACTAGTGGAGGGTCGTTAGCCGAACGGGTAGGATAGGACGATACCTTCCATTATAAGTATGATGAAGTACAAAAGTAACTAAATGTTTTTCAAATTCCGAATCTTAGTTACTTAGGCAAAGTGAATTGATGCAATTCCATGAAATTACACTTTGTGCCCTTGCGAAGACGTTAATGGAGTGTGTGTGGTTTACCGACACACTAAATGGTTCTAAGAAAAGGTAGCAAAGGGTGACTTAATGTTTGTCATAGTTCGGTGGAGCGTGTGTGGTTTACCAACACATCGAATAGGTGACTGTACCATGTGAGGGCACCATGTAAATTTGCATGGTTATTCACTCCCGCTTTGTGATCCTCGGCATCCCAGTCACAAACAAGAGGGGCATATCAAGATTTAACCATGCCATTGAAATGTTCAATGAATCTCAAAGGATCTAGGAGTTTTCATAGATTTAAAACTTAAATTTCTTTTTCGTTTTTTCATGGTGGAAATTAGTGAATCGTCATTCACTTACCTTCAAATGTTCTGCAATTTGGGTTACGTCATCCTTCTCCCGAGTTGTAGAATATTGTGTTGGGTCCTAGCCTTAGTATCTCATTTGGGTGATTTACTAAGGACTCAATCAATCAACTAACTTGAATTCGTTTTCTCCCGTGTTGTAGATGTCAAAGTTCAACAACTATGGTCTTCCCAAATCCCGTGGAACAAGCATTCCACATGAAGATGGTATTCCACGATTCGATCGAGAAACAAGAAATCATGCTTCACTTCCTCCACCTCCTCCAGTTGTTCTCCCTAACCCACAAGATCGAAGAATTGAAAGGTTCAATATCACTAAGGCCCTATTGGAAATGAAACATGAAGATGGTAAATTCGTGTGTGCCCACATTCTAGGAATGAAATCACACATCGATAGGTTGATTATGTTGGGTGTGTCATTTCCCGATGAGTTGACTGTGAACTGGGTTCTGCAGTCACTCCGTGAATCATATAATGAGTTCAAAAGAAAGTATTATATGATGGATCATGACGATAACCTCATTGACCTAACTTACATGCTTATTGCTGCTGAATTAGAAATGATTTGGCGAATCAATGGAGCGTATTTGTTGGGAGAGTCAACCGACCATGCTTCCAAGGACGTTCTAAGAGAAGCGACCTGCGTTTGCTGCCAAGAGAAAGGGTGTTGGATAGAAGTCTGCCCCAAGAGCCTGAAGATTCTAAAGATGGAAGAGTCAAAGAGTATGACTGTGCTTCAGGTAAAAAAATCCACTATCTAACTCCATTAAGTTCCTATTCGTTGATTCTAAATACATGATGTGATAAGATTGCATTTGAATGTTTTGCGGGATCGGTGAAAAGAAAGGAAGCTTGATGAAAGAGCAAGATGAGTCTAATCACAAAGAAATGGATATCGATCGCATGGACTTGAAGATTAGATTTTGAGCTTAGATAGTTATGATAGAGTTGTTAGAAATTTTCTTTTTGAATACATAGTTTTCAGTTGATTTTGCATTGTAAGGACAAATGTTTTCCGTTGCTTTTATAAATAAAATAAATTTTGGTTTGACTTATTTATTTATTTGTTTATTCCCTTGCAATGAAATCATTATGAAAATTGATGTTTGCATATTTCTGCAACGAATGGATATGATTCTTATTTATGGAAATGTCGAGAATTTACCAAATAGGGAGAGTTTCTCATCGCCCAAATTTCAATTGGACAGAAATTTGGAATCACGCAACTTGGTTGCATGATGAATGAGAAATTTCATATTTGAAAATTAGACTAATTCATTGACAAAGTGTCAAGTGAAGGACTAGGAGATCAAGCACACAAAGTTGCGTGTTGATCAAGTCCACCATAAGAGTAACAAAGATATTCGTCATGATTTACTAAAGGTTTAGTAAATATGATTATACTTATAAGATTAAGTGTAATTCAGAATTGATTAAAAAGGTTTAAATCAATAGCAAAACGTATAAGAAGAATCAAGTAGGCAGAAAGATAAAAGTTTCTCCATTCTAAGAAGAAGGGAAAGTAGCTTTTATGCTTTATGATAGGTCTTTATGATTAAGAACCATATCTTAATTGATCCTCTATGTGAGTCTTAGTATAATTGTATGTCTAAGTAGAGGAATCAAGAATTGAAGAAATGGTTAAATCAAGAAGTCAATCATACTTCGTTCCAAAACAAGTCTTAGAGTTAAGATTGTGACAAAGAGTGACAGGTATTAAAAGGTTTATAACGTTCATTAAATGTGGAAAGTTGTGATGTCTTGGATAAGACAAAGACCAACTAGGACCAATTTATGAAGTGTTTTGATAAAAAACTACACTAACTCTTGAAAATTTGTTTGTCAAGAAATGTTTATTGACAAGAGAATCTTATATGTCAAGGAGTCAGTGGGAGTCTTAATGGTCTTGAAAGGTTTCAAAAACAAATCAAAATAAACCTTATCGATCATCACTAGCACACGAGTTGAGGTTTACAACCTATCGTGTTGACATTATTTTGTTTCTGTGCTGTTCCAATTGAGTTAATTATGCATGTGAGTTCTATGAGTTCTCATTTTGAACGCATAAAAGGCAAGGCACCTTAATCAATGAAAGGTACATTGATAGGAAAGGGTGAGCTGCTTAATTACTTGGAAGACATGGTGGGCAGCTGTGCTACCATAAGGCAAGAAAGCAAGATTAAGAAAGTTCGGTCCATATGAGTTTGAATTTGTCGTAAACTTTGGTTTTAACAAATTCCATGGATAGAAACACACACACCGTTTAAATCTAAGTGTTATAAGATTTCCTCCTTCATGAAAATGATTGTGAGGAAATGCTTTCACTAAAAAAGATTTTAAGAAGATAGTGATTGTAAAATTGCATTCTCGAATTCAATTATGGTTACGGTATCCCTTTCCATAATTTGAATTGTGAGGTTTGATAATTAGTCTTAATTGTTTAGACACACATATGAACTATCTAAGGCAAAGGTGTATAAGTTCAAGAAGCCTTGATAAAAGATTATCAAAGCATTAAGTATTAGAAACATGGACTTAAGAAATTCAATAGGTATTGTTTTTCTGAAAGTTAAGATGTTTATGAACACATGTCGAAACTAGTGGGAGTATAAGTGTTATGTTTATAATAATCATCATGACAGTGGGAGCATAAATATTATGATTGTATGATTATTATGGAAAGTATTGCAAGTTAGCAATATTAATTATAGAAAACAAGAGTTATCCCTTATAAAGTCGTAAGGGTTGTAAAGTTGTTTTGCTATAATTAAGGGAGAGAATATTATGCTTCATTTCAAATCTAAAGGCTTAGGTTGAGAAATGTTGATAAATTTAGTCAAAGGTACATAGTGTGTTCTTAAAATTTCGATTATGATTACGACATTCCTCTTCACAATTCGAATTTTGGGAACATAGCAAATAAAACATTATGCATCGTGTCCCATACGCTTTGGGTATAGGATCGATTGCAAATGCTTTAATATTTGACCATTCTAAAATTTTCCAAATGTCTAGCACATTTAGAGGGAAAAGGGACTAGAATCGGTTTTGACTAAAATAATTAAACAACTATCAAAGGACAATCTAAAGTTCGACGAGGATTGGTTGCTTGTGAGTAGTTGGAAGCATGGTATTGGATGGACCATATCGACATTATTATGAATAGAAAAGATTATATTAAGAATGAGTTGTCATATGGAAAATATGGAAATGTTTCCATATTGGATGGACCATGTCGACATTATTACGAATAGATAAGATTCTATTAAGAATGATTTGTCATATGGAAAATATGGAAGCGTGTCCATATTGGGAATTGAATATTGAAAATCTATGTCTAGATTAGAAACTTTTATGCAAAAGGATGTTCAAAGGAATGTACTTTGAATGAGAGACATCATATCTAAGGAGTTGGCTTGTAACAATCTCCGATAAAAGACTTTGTAATTTCATTGGCAATAGTCTTTGTGACTTTGGTGTAGTGATATTACGAAAGGATCATTGCATAAAATGTTAGAATCTAACATATTCTATAAGTAGCAAGAATTTGATATTCTTACACTTAAGAAAAAGGATTAGGAGTTGTGAAATAAGAATGATTGGAAATGTGTTCAATTTGATCTATTTCACAAAGTAAGAACCATAGGTAAACATTGTGTGAATGCTAGGAGCATGGGACAAGTGTAGTAATAATTCAAGTAAGAAGTTGATTACCTGAAACGACAAATAATGAGTAATCGATATGGTGATAAATAAAAGGTGTTTTATTTATACTCAAAGGTTTGAGGCCATATGGGATTAGTTTTATTCTTGTGTTTCACTTTGCATGTTTTGACTTCCTGAATAATTTAATTGGTTGAGAACAGTCAAATTATTCGAACGAGCCACAGTCGTTCATATGTTGGAAGTAGATATGAAATGAAGACTGTCGTTAATTGGTGTGTGGATTGTCTAAAAGGGTATTAGACATAAGCGAATGTTTGCTGCAACGTTCATGAGTGCTTATGAATAAGATTTGAGCATTGGATTAAACCCACGCTCACTTGGATCACTCCATGAATTGTATCACGAGTGATTGGTAAGACGATAACATCTTATATTCTTGAAACCGAGAGTGTGTGAGTTGTATCTTGCAAATCCGTTGCACATTGATAATATGTAAACGCACCAGTAACTTGGTGTCATAAAACATATTGTTGTGTGTGATTCGGTGACTGAGTACAAGCAAGCATTATATCAAAGTTTATCCGTTCCTTTTATCCAAAGTAGGATAAAAGCGATATCTTTGGGCCCCTCGATGATTTAGTGATGACAAACGTAAATGCTCGGCCGGGCTAGGGCTAATTTGATTTGTTCAATTAGTCAGTCGTCATAAATCGAGAATCGAGAAATAGTACAAAGAGAATGATTTGGAATCATGTCTCATACGATATCTAGAATGGAGGAATATATGATCCCTTATCTAAAGGACACGTGTATCTGATAGGATCAGAGTTGACAGCGGCTTTGGAAAGCTACGATTGCAGATCAGGATCTGAAGTCCTACGCATAATAGTTATTAGACTTATCCAAGTGGGAGACTGTTGGATTAATGTCTAAGTCCATAACTATTTTGGTATGTACTTGACCCGATGGTGCATGGTCCTTTTAGGTTGCCTTCATCAAAGCAACTTGATAGGATGAATTATGGAGATAAAGGATTAAATATGATTTATTAATATATTATGAGAACAATATATTAAAGGAGAAATCATATTGTTTAATTAGTATTAGTCAAGAGTTAATTGGTAATTAGTTTTGTGACTAAAAGAGATTAATTAAACTTAAGGGACTGGAATTGTAATTATAATATAATTGCAATTTGGGCCATGGATTGCCTTATATTAAGGAGTGGACGAATTCTATGGGGAAACCCATAAGAAATCGTCCAAGGCCATAAGGAAAGGAATCTATGGGTTGCTTAGGGCTTAAGCATCCAAATTAGAGTTTCCTTGTTGGATAACCCTAATAGCCTAACTATATATACATCCCTTATGACCCAAAAACGTGGCTAAACATCCTTCTAGGGTTTCACATGTTTTGGGCAGCCTCCATCCTTTCTCCTCTTCATCCTCTTGTTCTTAGTGTTTGTAAACCATTAGAGGAGTAACATTTGTGACTCTAAGCTTTCTAAAGTCAACAGAAGGAGGAATTGAGATTGTTATTGCTACATAACAATCAAGGTATGATCTTAAACCTATTCTCATGTTAATATGATTACTTGAATGCTAGAATTAGGGTTTATAGTCTTGGATAACTTGCATGTACAATAGAGAAACCTAGATCCAAGCATTAGGGTTTGTATGAGCACATAGGATGTTCTTATGACCAAAACCCATCAATATATATATATATATATATATATATATATATATATATATATATATATATATATAAGATTATATATTTTAACTTTAAATGTATTAACAGTTAAGAGTTCAAGAGCTTTGATATTAACATTTACCGTCTAGTAATGTTGAAAGCTTAAACTCATATTTTAACTATAAATATGCAATTTATTCCGTTGTTAAGTTTAAACTCATTGTACAAAATTATAAAAAAAATTTCAATTGAATTTTCAATCCTACTATTCACAAAAATCTTATTTATAAAACTCACATGTATGCTTTAAGTGCACAATAACACATAAATCTTAATTCACAAAACATCTTTATATATTATTATTAAAATGTACCAACCGAAATTACTGATAACCAATTAAGTTGGTACTAACTGTACTTAATATTTTAATAGTAACTAAAATTACATACAAACTATAATTGATACAGTACACGGTTTGAAAAAAAAAAATACCTACCAATTCTTTATTTGAAAATGAAAAATAATTTGATATCCAATTTATCAAAATTAAAATAGTTGGTTGCAGGAACATTGACTCACTTTATACACGTGTATACAAGATATAGTTTTCTATACTTAATGTAAGAAATTTATCGTTTTTTATTTTATATAATTTTTCGCGTGAATGGTACTGATAGATGATAGATGTTATATTTATTAATAAAATTATGAAAACATTTTTGTATATATATATTTTTTTGACTATTAACAGTTGTCGTTATTATTTTATTTTTTTGAACAACCGCAAGTTGTCGCTAATTATAATTTATTGATTGGCAGAAAAATTGAACTTTTAAAGACTTACGACGTTGACTTAAGCAAGGGAGGGTGTTAGGTGTATATAAATCATAGCATGCATGTTCAAATAATCAATCTCATGTCTTTTTAAAAATTCATTCATTCATACGTAATAATCGCTTGCCGACGCAGAGGTATTGTCAGTTGCACCAAATCCTTTGATTTTCTAGTCATGGCGTCAAGCAATTATTAGAGTTATAATCATCAATGATGTCCCTGTGCAGATGGCGCAAACAAGTGTACAGTTAGCCCCAATCGATGAGCATAAGTCCTTAACCCATGAGCAGCAGCAGGAAATCAGAATTTCGGTTGCTTCTCAAGGTCGCCCAAAACCTATTCCAGATCTACTTAATGGTAAATTCTACTACCCATTTTACTCTTTACTTCATGTACTGTTATTTTACACCACATTTAATACAAAAAAGACGATTCCTTTGCACTAGTGCTCCATTCTTGCGGATGGACGAAATAAGTGTTTATACTTTATACCTACCTGGCTACCTTTCCGTTTCTGTTTCCACTAGTCTCCTTCGGTAAACTTAACTACAAGAGTAAGTTATATTACATTCGACTTGTTTGAAAAGTGCTTCGTTTTGTAGAAATTCCACATGAAACGCGTTACTGTTTCCTAGAAAGTCTACATGGAATTGCATGATTTTCAGTTGTCATATATAATATGTTACTTTTAATATTCAAAGACACCAACACATAAAACGCTCGATTTCAGTGTGTTAATTAAACCAAATTGAAGTATTCAAAGTGGCTGTATGCACTAGAATTGATGCTTATT
Organism: Lactuca saligna; assembly: GCF_052625555.1. Lineage (NCBI taxonomy): Eukaryota > Viridiplantae > Streptophyta > Magnoliopsida > Asterales > Asteraceae > Lactuca > Lactuca saligna. Next base: position 139,276,888 of record NC_136418.1, read on the forward strand.
CATGGCGAAAAGTTAAAGAATATTACAAATATTGTCCCTGGATGAATTTGTGCTAACTTTGCATTGGAATTATTTTAAAGGAACTAGTAAAGAGAACATGAAAATTGCTATCCCTCTATATGAAGCATCTATTAGAGGTGATTGGAAAGCTGCTAAAGAGATTCTTGATGAAAGGCCAGAGTTGGTAAGGTATAGTGTCACTGGAAATAATGAAACAGCACTTCATGTCGCGGCATCCACAAAAAGCACCAAACAGGTTGAACAGTTCGTGGAAAATCTAATGACTAAGATGGAAAAAGAGGACCTCGAACTTAAAAATAACAGTTCCAACACTGCCCTCTGTTTAGCTGCTGCAGTTGGCAATGTTAAAATGGTTGAGCTTATGGTTAAAAAGTGCAGGGCCTTGGTGGCAATCACTGGTAGTGGAGGAATGACGCCACTATATATGGCTGCCTTGTTTGGACATTCTGAGGTGGTGAAGTATCTGTACAAAAATTCCCAAAAGCTGCGTGATGATTATTGGACACCTCAGAACCGTGGTTGGCTTCTTCAGAAATGTGTTGAGAATGATATGTTCGGTAAGAATTCTAGCATGGAATTATTACACCTACATATTTTGTTTGTTGTTTAATTAGTAAATTGTAACAATTTGGATAACTGGTCAACTTTTAATCAATCAACCTCCAAATTACCTTGGTGAACAAGGTTTAAGCGTGTGAGGGGATGAACAAAGAAACAGGGACAAAACAAGGGAAGGAAAACAAATTACTTGGTATGCAAGGTTTTTAGTGAGGAATTGAAACTAAAAACTTAGTGTTTTTTTTTAGTTTTAATTTTGTTATTACTCATCTTCATGTTCAGATAAGTAATCAACATGATAAAGTTTTACATAGGCTTTGGGTAACGAGCAACAGATACTAACCCTTTAAAACACTTATACTAATAGAAAGGAGACCTACTTCAAAACAATTACCGGGAAATATGGAAACTTCCCAAAAATACCCTTATGCCTAAAAAGCCCTTACCGTGAATTATACCAACATTTCCCCTAATTCAGAATTTATCACTTTCTTTACTCCCAACAAATCCCTCATTTGGGTCAGACGTCATTCCAACTAAATGTTCAGTCTATGCTTGGTTCAAAATAATTTTATGCTTCACAGTCTCAATATGTAGTATACTTCACAAAGTACCCGATGTTCATCATTCTTGCATTGAAATTTAGTAGTGCCTTTCCCTTCGGCCTTGTGAGTTGTTGGTGTTCCCACTGTAGTTCTTTTGAGAGTAGCTTGATTGCTCTTCGTTTTGCTTCTTACATCTTTCTGACCACTCTTGATGGTAAGAAGCAGCTTATTTTCTTCAACCTCACCTTGTCCTCGAATTCTTTCCTCATGAGCTATCAATCTCCTAACGACTTCTTCAATTGTCATGGTGTCTAGTAATGGAATTTTAAGGTTACAACTTCAATGTACTTGCGGAATTACTTAATGGTACATGCAACCTAAGGATCTATGTTATGTCTTTACAATTAATAGCAACATACAATGAACTAGTATAAGAACCCTAGATCATAATCAAAATTCATGAGATTATGGTTACATACCTTTGGAATATTTATAGCAAACAATTATTCGAAACCTTTCCTTTTAGTTTTCAAAAAGCAAGCGTTAACATCCCAAAATTCAATACCAAGAATTTCATTTTTAATTAAATAATTATAAAACCAATAAACAAAAAACATTCATAGAGTCATCCCATATCAAAACCAATATGTCAATAATCAAAATATGTCATAATAAAACAACATTAGAGTATAACCCCCAAACATCTCATGTGCAGAAATCATGGTGTGATGTTTTGCGATCATGTCGACTCCTTTTCTTTTAAAAAAGAGGTACCTTAGTGAGTTCCCCCATCATACTACATACCATACAATAAACATACTGACAAACATATCTGGGTGCACTTCGGTATCCTTTAACCGGTAACCACCTACTATATCTGGGTGATGGCCTACCCTTCGGTCACTTTCAACCGGTAACCGCCTAACATATTTGGGTGTTGGCCTACCCCTTCGATCTATTTCAACCGGTCACGGGGACTATTTCACCCCTACCATTGCCACATAATATCTTAACATATAAACACATAAATCACATACTGTCTAGCATATCTGGGTGTTGGCCTACCCCTTTGGTCTTTTCGACTGGATACGGGGTCTATTTCACCCCTACCACTACCACATAATAGCATAAGATATAAACACATACATCTCAATAAATAGTAGCATACCAGACAATCATCACAAAGACAATCGTCTCTACTGTAAACAACTACTAATGGGCGGGCATTGGTGCCTTCGACACATTTATACCGGGAAGGTAACTCACCTGAATGTTAAATATCGTGGTAAGAAATCTCTAACAGCTGATCTGCCGACTCCCGAGCTATTATTACCAAAATATCACTCAGTCAAAATCCAATAATCCTTCTTAGGGTAAAATAACCATTTTACCCCCGATCTAAACCAGTCTATGACTTAGGCCCAAATCCATAACATCAATGGTCCAATTCTATAAATCCTTTACAAGCCCACTTATAGCCCAATGTTTTAAATTAGGTCCAACTCCTCAAATGGGCCTTCCCTTAAGCCCAAACAAGTCCTTAGCCCAATAACTGACTTCTTATGGCCTACTAAGGCTCAATAGCTAAGAAGTCCAAGGATCTGCCCAAACCAAGGACCAAATGATGAAAACCCATATCCAGTGAGTACGCGGGGCGTATTCCTTTATACGCTGAGCGTACAACTTGCATGGCATGTATATTGTGCGTACGGGCTTGTATGCCCAATGTACTAACCTGTTAATCCATAAACTCCAAAAAGGCTTCCTCCCTTAAGACCTTAAGCTCCAAATACAAATCTGAGTCCAATAAAGTGTCTTAACTCATAAAGCCGATTGCTTGGTGGCTTGCAAACCACCAAATGGACCCAAACATGAAATATGGAAACTAACTTCCATGGAAATGACTAAAACTCATGCATGGCCATAATAAGACCTTCAAGATGGAAACTCTTCTATTCTTGGGGCTTATATAGCACTAAGGTTGGCAACCCTAAGCCTAGAAACAACTTTGGACCATAAAAATCCAATCTTGGGACCAAAAACGTCCAAAACACCATTATCGTAGATCTAAGCATACATGAGGCAAGTTGTGAGCTTTTTACCTCAAATGAGTACTAGATGATGATGATATCTCAGATCCTTGAGCTCAAGCTACACAAGTTCTTCTCACCAACTTCTTATTTCTCTTTCCATGCTCCAAACTACCAAAATGGGCTTCACACGATCAAATCACACAAAGATGAGGAATGTTAGGCTTTCTAGGGTTTCTGAGTTTGAAAGGCTAGTAAGGAAGCTAGGGTTTCAGACATATTGAGTATTTATATGATGTAAACCCTAAAAATTAGTGTTTTGAGTCTTCTCTTGTATGTTGTGCATACTCATTGGTACTTGCACATATGCGTATCAACCCCCTGCATCCAATGCTGCCACTACCCCCCACGTACGCCAAGCTTACGCCCAACACACGTCTTCAGACAACCCAAATATATAACAGCCCACTCACTAAGGGCCCAACTCAATAATTCAACCTTAATCTCATAGTCCAACAATTAATTACAAATAAATTGAATAATTACCATCACCTCAAATAACGAGTGTTATAGAAGCACCAAAAGTATGGTGTCTCTATAGTTCACACCCAAAACCTTAGAAGCTCAATAACGAAGAAGAGAGAGAGAACAATGAAGAAAATTTGCTTATATGCCTCGTAGGAATGTTATGCCCGAAATTTGCAAGGAAAGAGTCATATTTATAATTTAGGTAACTTGGAGATTAATCCAAATTTTAATTAATAATATATTATATTTAATCTTAGTTCAAAAAAAATTATCTGCAACCAAGAGGCTTCTAGAAATCCTAAAACCTCCTCCAAAACTGTTGGTACCATGGATGGTTCTAGAATTGCTTATTTTGTTCAAATGTTGAACAATTACAATCTATCTCTTGCACCTTTAATTAATTTCAATTAATTCCGAATTAATTATAAATTAATTTTGATTAAGAATTAATTAATTTTTATTGATTTCGTATTAATTTATCAATTATATAAATTAACAAATTAATTGTTTAACTATTGATCTCATATTAATTTATTAATTACATAATAAATTAACAAATCAATTATCTATTTCTAATTAATATGTTAATGATATAATATACTAACAAATCATTTTTTTTCTCTCCTAATGTTATTTCTTAGCTATTTATGGTTCCTAAGGCAATCCAAAAATGACTTTGCTTTTAACTAAATGAATATATCAATTTTGTTATGAACTTAGGCACATTAATCCTACATCTAGATCTACAAACCGTTCAATGGTTAAAGCAAATATGTAAGAATATAGACAGCACTGCCCCTAGTATTTCATGACAATGTAAGCCTCTTCCATCATGTCTCCCAAGGTTCAAATGCTACTTACTATGTTGTTGAACTTTGTAGAGAACTCATCTTGTCTCTTTTAATTTCCTTCATCTTCAAGATCTCAAACTCATCCTTACAGGACCAATACCCATGTATATGACTTGGAATGTGTCCCAAGCTTCTTTTGTTGTCTGCTTATCTGTCAACGACAACAAAATATCTTCAGGATAGTCAGGTAAATAACATCCATTGCCATCTTATCCCTGTTGACACTCATGGCATTCCGAGGGTTCTTTGCTTAATCGCTTGTTTGTTTTCACATATCTTAAGCCAGCATAAAATCCCTCATCTTGATGTCCCAAGCGGCATAATTACTTCTTGCTAACATTGTGTAATGGAACAATCATGGTTCTTTCTTTTGGCCTTCCATGTCGAGGTTGTACTATTTATTCTATAAACATGTTTAGCATTGATACCAAATGACATCAAATCAACCTGCAAATTACCTTGGTGCACAAGGTTTAGGTGTGTGGCATGAAGAACAAAAAGCAACATGGGAAGAACACGGGAAAAAAGGAGGACATGGGAAGGAAAATAAATTACTTGGTATCCAAGGTTTTATTGACAAATTGAAACTAAAAAGTAACTTAAAACATCAAACGAATTACCCTAGTTATACTTAATGGAAAAAGGAGTCCTGCTAAAACAGAATTACTAGGAAATATGCAAAGTTTAGAAACATACCCTTATGCCTAAAAAACCCTTATTAGGAATTATACCAACCAATATTAGTTGGTAGACATCGTTCTTGTTTTGATGATTATTGTTGCTTTGGCCATACCAATTCCCCAACATAATGACTGTTAAATCTCTTTTAGATATCGCACTAGACATAGTGCGAGAGCATGAAGAACTTAGTAGCAGTGGGATTGTACTTGCAGCTTTGGCTCGAAAGACTGATGCATTTGCTGAAATAAAATCTAATATCTTCATGAGAACCATAAAATGGGGTAAACATCTCTACCCCTTGATCTTGATTATACATCTTCCATCTCTTATTATTATCATCCATCAATTTTTACTTATTAAATATCTGGCATATATCCTCATTTTGCCTTCATTTCTGCTTGTTGCATTGAATTTTTACAGTCATATGTCGGAAGACGCAAGCTCGTGAAAAGGAAAGTAAAGCAAAAGCTTTGGAGATACTAAAAACCGTTTGGTGTTATATTGCTGAGAAGCCTAGGGAAGAAATTGATACCATACTCAGGGGACCCCCTGATCCTCCCGTTAAACGATATGAAAAGCCAGCTTTTGACAAGATAGATGAAGCTCTGCAACTACTAAAACACATGTCTGATAATATTGTCAAGATACCTATTGAAATACGTAACATAATCAAAGGACCAGTTGCAAGAAATCTTGAAGGTCTAGCGGGAAATGTACGTAAAAAGTACTCTTCTAGAGTACTATTTGTTGCCACAGAGGTGGGCAATACGAGATTCGTAGTTGAGCTCATGCGTCTATATCCTGATCTAGCGTGGAAAGTAAATGATAACAATCAAAGTATATTCCATGTTGCTGCCAGACATCGTCAAGCGGATATCTACAACCTATTGCATGAGATAGGCTTAAATAAGGATATGATTATTCCTCTCAAAGATCAAAACGAGGACAATATGTTGCATTTGGTTGCAAGGAGTGTGGAGAGAAAGCGACTTGAAGATGTGTCAGGAGGTGCGTTTCAGATGCAACGTGAACTACTATGGTTCAAGGTACATATTCCTAGCTCATTTCCTCCCCACACTTATAGGCTATCTTTCTTTGACATAAAGTAAGTTAACTAGAGGCATTTGTAGGAAGGAATTTAAGATACAACCGACTGATGTTTTGTTTTCAATCACTTGTTCTCATGCATGGCGGATATATGTATGACTTTGGGGGCTATAAAATTTCTCACCTTTTATGATAATAAATTCATTATTTACTTTTATTCGTTTTTATATTACGGTGGTGCCATGGGCTTCATGTGAGTAAACTATTTTTCTTTTCTATATCCAACGTACGTTTTTAAGAGAACAATCAGCCATAAACATGTGTTCTTTGCGATTGGCATGAATATTTTGGCACCTCAATCAAATTGATCTACTCGATTTATAATTCTATATATTTTGTAGGAAGTAGAGAAGATGGTCCTACCTTCTTATCGGGAACGGAAGAACAAAGATGGACTAACACCACGCGAGATATTCACCAAGGAGCACCAAGATCTAGTTGTAAAAGGTGAGGAATGGATGAAAGGAACAGCTAGTCAATGTATGGTGGTAGCGGCGCTTATTGCCACCATTGTCTTTGCTGCAGCTTTTACAGTTCCAGGTGGATACGATGAGACCAACGGTATCCCTTTCTTCCGCAGAAACGTAAGCTTTTTGATTTTCGTGGTGGCAGATGCCATATCTTTGTTCTCATCATCAGCTTCAATACTCACATTCTTATCCATTCTCACTTCTCGTTATGCGGAAGACGATTTCTTGGAATCATTACCTAGAAAACTGATGTTGGGTCTAGCAACACTTTACCTCTCAATAACAACCATGATGATTGCTTTTAGTGTTACCTTCTTTGTGCTATACCGCGAACATCTTAAATGGATACCAATCCTTGTCACAGTGATTGCTACCACGCCAGTCCTTCTCTTCGCTGCACTGCAATATCGTCTCTTAAAAGACGTAATTCACTCGACATATGGTTCAAGCTACCTCTTTCGGTCCAACAATCATCTTTACAATGAAAAGTCTAATTCTAACCATCGTTGTTTTCCGTTTAGGATCCCTTTCATTTCAAGATGTACTTCAAAAATATTAAAATTGTTGTAAGATTAACAATTGTAATATATTGTAATATAATTTAATATTTGTAATAATAATGGTTCTGTTTGATTCTATAAGACGAGACATAAAATTGTGACATTTTTGGTTTCGGAAGGCAATTTCAACCGGAGGCTTGTGGCTGGGAATGGGAAGACAAAAAGTATATTGACTCTTAACATTCTTATCTTCAATGCAATATTTTTCGTATAGGATGCATGAGAGCCTAGAAATCCGCTTTAATCAAATAAATAAATCCTTCACAGGCCAACGACTTGATTTACATTTACCACCCCATATGACGGTGCACTTCCCTGGTATTTTATACCAACTGGGCATGCATGTGCCCATGTTTATGTCATGGCTTCCCACAAACCCATGACACATGCAATATATTCATCTGCATGCGACTCCACCAGTTGTAATTCATCCAAAAATCATTTGTTTTGTTGTATTCTACTGTTACCAAACAATGATTTCAATTGGCACCACAATGTATGTACACTATTGGCCATCAATTTCAACAAGAATCCAAGATTGAATACCTATATTTCAGCTAAATTCAATAGCCGTAACCACTAGCAGGGCTCTTGATTTAATTAAACATGCGTACAATTAGCGATGAGGAGAATTCCTTAAGCAGCAGGCCATCAAAATTATGGTTGCTTCACACGATCATTAAAGCCTTGCATGTCCAGATCGAATTGATGGTAACTTCTGTTTAACATTTTACTCATTTACTTATTGATGGTAACTTATGTTTGCCATTTTACTGATTTACTTCGTTACATGTAATGACGGAAATCAAGTGGAGTGCACAATAACCATTGATTTGACCAGAAGTGAACTCGCATATCCTGTTGTTCTGTTAAATATATGTTATCCCCTCATCAAGTTAGAAATGGCAATGGAGCAGGTTAAGTAAAATCTGAATTGATTTCGGTTTTCAAAATATGAATCCGAATAGTTCAAACTAAATCAAATCCGATCCGATCCGATCCATATACAATTCGGTTGAATCGGTTTTTATAATTCGGTTTTCAAAAACCATAACATTTTAAAAGGACATAGAATTATAATATGATCTAATTTTATAGAAAAAGAAAAAACAAAGTATTTACTTGTGGTTTAAAATTTATAAACAACCACTAAGAATGCATATTATAGTTTATTATTTAATAGATAATTTTTTTAGAGAAAGTACATATTAATGTTTTTTATTAGGTAAAACTTTTTGAACTTATTTAAAAAAATTATAAGATTAATAAATAATTATGGATGTATTGAAAATAAATACATAAAAAATTGTTATTTGGTTTTTTTGGACTATTCGGTTCTTATTTTATAAACCAAAACCAATCCGAAATCCAAAATAATAATTCGGTTTTGTTGAAAACCAATCCAAAAATCCGAATATCCGAACCAAATAGTCCAATCTGAATTGTCCAATTGGTTAATTCGGTTTTATCCAAATAGTGAACAGCTCTAACCACAAACACAATTTCGATAGCCAACCAATATTGTAAAAACAGTTAAAGAAAGAAAATATTATTGGTTAAAAACAATTTTAACTTAGTTTAAACCAAGTATGAAGAACATATATAACTTAAAAGGCTTTGTGTGTTCTTTCCAACAATGTGTCAAGCATCCTTTGTATAGTGATCTCCCTCTCCTTTGTTTTTTTTTAATGTGGCGATAGAACATAGGGCGATGTGGAACACAAGAGAGATAAAGAAAATTTTGGATAATAGTGGGAGTGGGACAAAGTATTTTCATAAGCAGACCAACAATATGATAAAAAATTTATTTTGGTAGTAGGTAAAAAGTTTTTTTTTGTATATTTTTTTTGGAAAACAAAACAAATGAACTATTAGATGTATACAAAATAACACGATTCAAAAAAATCACGAAAAAACATCTCAATGATTCATTTTTCTGTGATTTTATTAATATTCACTAAAATTGTTATAATTTTTTTTTTGTTAATTTATTTAAAAATGAATCATATAGATGTTTTTTTGAGAATTTTTTTATGAATCATTTACTTTTAAATCATCTAATAATTCATTTTATTTGTTTGCTAAAAAAATATGTATATAAAAAAATTTCTTTTCTTCCTATCAAAAAATTTCTTTTTATTTGATATATATATATATATATATATATATATATATATATATATATATATATATATATATATATATATAGGGCTTAGGGAATATGTGGCTGTTATGTATCTAATATTAGATATAGAACCATAAAAAACTATATAGTTTTAACAAAATGCAATCAAATCTCTCTACCATCTTTTTTGTATCCTATATAAGACTAGATGAGACGCTTAGTGCATATTTTTATAGAGTTTTAAATATTTAATTTTGCACCAAAACCATGTATAAGATTACATTATCAACTATACCTATACGTCTTCATATCAAAATTTAATATAGAAAACTATAGTAAAAGATTGTAATTGTTTATTAAAAACTCATTATACTAATTCTCATAACACATCAAAAAGAACCATGTAAATTTACATATGGTAGGTGTTAAAGAAAAATTATGAAGCCTACTACAGGTCTAATATAAGCAACATATTCGGAATGTATAGATGTTGGGGATAAATTATGAAATTAAAAATAATATGACATCAAAGGCAATAGGAAGAAGCTAAAAATGAAAAAAAAATGAGTTTTATAATCAAAATGAAGTCTATTTTGATGGTTCTATACCTAATATTACATACATGATAGCCACATATTCACTTTTCCCATATATATATATATATATATATATATATATATATATATATATATATATATATATATATATATATATATATATATATATATATATATATACACACACTTAAGATCAAATGTGAATCCTAACTATTGTGTAAATGTGTGATGGAATTCTGACCATTAGAATAAAAAGAATGAATGAAGGTGATGTTAGAATATATTTTACTAAGATGGACTAGCGTTTATTATATAATTCTACTTAATTAATTATAAAAGTAAATGTGTAACTTATTAAGAAAGAGAAATAAAATTAACTATATTCTAAGAAAATAAGCCAAATTAGATAATAAAAAAAGTAAAACAATTAAATATTCAAATAAACATTTTGAAAAATAAATGTGATACAAGACGATCATAATATTTAAACGTATTGATTTCTCAAAATTTCAAATCAATGGTTGTTAGAAGTATTGTTAAAAAAATTTAAATATCAACTTTTTGATAATGATTATTAATTGATTTTCCGGTTAAATAAACATTTTTTAGAATGATGGAGAATAATTTTTATTCCGTAATGATTCATCCTAGTTGCCTGAGAATAGTTAAGAATGTAATGGTGGTTAGATATTCTTGAACAATTAGAATTCATTCTTTAGGAATCAAAGTTAATTCTTCAAGAATGAAAGTTGAGCATTTAAGAATGCACTAATTGATAAAAGTATATGAACCATTAAATTATTATTTTCAAGAGAAAAATAAACCAATATGCAACTAGACATGTTCATTTCTTATTTTGAAAGACCAAAACATTATATGCATACTATAAGAATAATGAATCGGTTGTGAAAAACAACAAAACTGAAAAACAAAACAATAATACATTACAATGCATTCTCAAAGAATAGTACTTCAGTTATTCTTGAAGAATAATATTCTTAAACACGAAAAGTAGATATTCTTAAATAATTTTGAAAGTATAAAATTTGCCAATTATTCTCCATTACGTATAACTAATAAAGTTATTAAATTATCCATATCAAATGATTGGATGCACTAATCGTCACACGTGACTAAGGAAACAAATGGCGGTGAAAATGGTGAAAAATGATAGAAAGGTTTGCCGTTGTTAAGCTAAAGGAAAACATAATTTTAGGCCATCACAACTTACTTACCATAATTCTAGGAAGGTTATATATATTAATAATAAATAATAACTAATATAACTAATAAAATTATTAAATTATCCATATCAAATGATTGGTGGAGAATGTGTCATACATTCACACAATAGTTAAAGGATATATACGAACCTAACTTTTTTTCTCTCTCTCTCTCTCTCTATATATATATATATATATATATATATATATATATATATATATATATATATATATATATATATATATATATATATATATATATATATATATATATATATATATATAGAGAGAGAGAGAGAGAGAGCAAATTATAGTTTGGTCCCTATGGTCAAATTCGCAATTTCAATACAACGTTTGAAAATTTGGCAACAGGCATCCTTGTGGTTTAAAGAAATTGCACTGAACATCCTTAATCCATTTAAAAATACCATTTTACCCTTACATTTATATATTTTTGTTTTTCTTTATATATATATATATATATATACACACACACACACACACACACACACTAGCAAACATAAATGGGTCGTAATAATCACAACCCTAAAGAAGTAGTAGGTAAGTCGTTTTAAGTGACTCTAAAAAACACGAATTTCAGAGCTAAGTTTGATTATTATGAATCCCACAACAGCCATTAAGTTAATCAAGTACTTATTTCCATATTTACCGTCATCAAAACAAAATACAAAGTTAAGCGCACATAAAATAACACCTATAGTAAATCCTCTGATCCTAAGTTTTAATGTTGAAAGAAAAAATTGAAGCCAAAATGTGTAAGACAAGAGTTAATATCAATATTTATGCCCCTTTTATATTTTTCATCATCCTATAGGTTTTGTCCTTTAGAACTGGAGTCATTCTCCCAATGATTGTATCGTGCATTATGCTATTGATGCATGTCTGATGGAGATGAATCTAAGTCAACCCTTGTGCAGGTTTTATCCCCAAATAAAACACATCTGATCAAGAATCACTGAAGGATAAGTAAGTCATTAATGATAGTTTTAAAAATAAAAGCCCTTATCTTTGAGGTAACTAAAATAGTTGCCAAACAACCCTGTTATTACTAAGCAGTTTGTTCCTGTCTGCGACGGGAAAACTTGATCAACACAAACTTGATTTTGTTTTCCTTTTTTTTCCTCACAAATGTCTTTTCGTTTATCAATGCAAGCATGAAGAGATTGCTCAACAACAGATCAATGAATAAACACACAACAGAAGCATTGACAAATGAATTTTCATTTGTTTGACTAATGTAGCATCTTACTTTCATATCTATTTCTTTAAACTGTTGCATGCGGAAAGTATAATGATATAATGAACATATTACAATATTTTAAGAACAATTAATTGCGTTCGGAAACATAAGTAGATAGAAGTTTCCTTTGATGAAAAGATTACCTTGATGACTTGAGTGCCTCATTTCCTAATCGTTCAATTAGACATTAATGTAACATCCATAAAATTTCAAGCCCATTTAAAACTTTCTAAAACATTTAAAACCATTAAGTTATTACAATTTGTTTTCAAAATAGTTTAAACATTAGAGTATCCCCATAATCAAATCATGAAAAATATAAGGAGGTGCAGATCACGCCTTCTCCTTCCCACAATCATCATAAGTACCGGAAATAATAACCGATAAATATAATCTCGGAGGCTTAGTGAGTTACCCACAAAATGCCAACGCCATAAATCGTATCAATAACATATAAGTAAACAACATGCATAATGAGCCATTAGTCTGACTAGATCGTGTCACAGTCCATCAGTCTATCTGGACCGCCTCTTAGGGTCTTCAGCCTATCTGGACCGCTCATCGGGACTTCGGCCTGCCTATATGCCCTCCTGAGTCTGCAGTCTATTTGGTCCACCCTTGCTATCTTGGCCTACAACACAAAGCAGGAAATTCCTCAACCCGATCCCCTAAACCAACAAACATGTGCACATACATATAACAAATAGTCATACAGATCTAACAAATCACTAATCATGGCAACCATCCTATAACCAAGATACGGATCTAACCGATCACTAACATAACAACCATCCTATAACCAGGTACTAATCTAACCGATCTCTAACATAACAACCATCCTATAACCAAGGTATTGATCTTATCGGTCACAAGCATGGCAACCATCCTATAACCAAGATACTGATCTAACCGATCTCTAAGATAGCAACCATCCTATAACCACGATACATACCATAAAGCATAATGTGCAATAAACACGGATACAAAACTGAAAAGGGTCGACATTGGTGCCTTTGACCCTGTGAGAATAGTGAGGACAACTCACATCGGACGTAGTGCTAAACTGGACTAAAAGTCTCCGATCGCTGTCTTACCGAAAATCCTGAACTATCCAAAATAATCAATTACTAAGTGAACACATAGGATATCAATATTGGCTAAAGGCCCACATAGTCCATATTACCTTTTCTCTAAATTGGGCCAAGGCCCAATTATCAAATCCACTATCCAGAAGTCCATATACTTAAGGCCCATTATCGGCCCAATTTTTCCCAATTGAGCCCAACTCCCAAATTAGGCCTTATTTTAAGATCCAAATCCAAAACTGGCCCAAAACACAATTATTTAAAACGTTCAGCAAGGGCCATGTCAAACTGGCCCAAAAGGAAGCCCAATCCCAACGCCTAAATTGTCAAAAACCCAACAAAGGGTGTACGCTGGGCGTACTCCTCTGGTACACTAGGCGTACTTTCATTTTGTGTTGACCACCATCAGGGTAATTAACTCAGTATGCTGGGCATACAAAAATTACGCAGGGTGTCACACCCCCAAACCGGAACGGCGGAAGCGTTTGGGGGCAGAGTATGTCAAGTTTATTATCACAACACATGTATCATAGTAATCATAGTAACAAACAACCATTGTATTAATATTAAAGTGTTTACAAAGTAGTGATTCACAAAAGATTGAATCCAAAAGTAAATAACAAAACAAGACATGAAGCTAATATACTTCATCTTCCGAATCCCAATGCGCGTACCTGTCTACTAGTTTCCTGAGAATACAAGTTATTTTGAAAGAGTAGATCGACATTTAAGCTGGTAAGTTCATAAGTATTTTAGTCATGTAAAGTATGTTGTAAGTTCTTTTTAGAAAAGTTCGTTTGTTCCTCCAGAAAATCCTATATTGTCCGATATGATGAATGGTAAGTAAAATGACTCTACAATCCTTTCTGTGAGTACTAAATGGATACCTCATTATAGTCAAACCACACCTAGGCATTGTTATCTAGATAACTACCCCTGACTTAAAATGTTTTGTGGTTCTTTCTTTTACGAACGAAGGTTCGTGGTGAAACTTATTCCATTCCCCTCAATTGATGTCTTTATTGATCCTCGTTTGCTGCCAGGGAATTTCCGAAGCAGCTTCGTCAGTTTGTGGTTCACATCGATTCCTTAGGCTAGATCTCGTATGATCATTGTATAGGGTCAGTATGCGGGGATTGACGGGATAGGATATATGGTTTTAGAAATATAATTTATACGTGTTTATAATATTAGTGGTTTTGCAGGATCGAGATATACTTTATTATCACGTTGTTTAAACTAAGAGCTTTCATACTCTGTGTTCCTTAGGTAATTGGGTTCACCAGGGATATTCAAACTAAGTGTCTGTTAGATATCTAAACTTAGTGTTCATCAGGAATATTTGAACTAAGTGTTCATTAAGTATTTATGAACTAGGTGTTCATTAGGTATTATTAGAACTAAGTGTTCATTAGGTGTTTTTGAACTAGGTTTTCATTAATTATTGTGAATTATGTGTTCACCAGAGGTGATCTAAGAACCATGGCAACACTAGACTTTGTGCCAATTCCTTAGGGCAATCCTTAGGAATTAATGAGAGAAGGGTAATCGGTTCTTAGGGTAAATCTTTACTAAATAAATGTAGATAAAGGGGGTGGGTATTTGGATTGATTCTTTGATAATTAAATATAATAATTATATTATTGTGGGTTGAAAACCCTATATGCTCACCAGGCTCCCAAGCCTGACCCTCTCAGTTTTCTTTGTATTACAGGTTATGGCACGAGAGCATAAGTTGGCTGACATAACGATAGATTTTGGATTATAGGCCAGTAGTTATGAATAACTGTTGTAAGGTCTATTTTGTTCTGTTTATGCTTACGTGTCTGTATCGGAACATGACATCCCGAGATTTTGTTATATAACGAAAATACATTTCTTTAAGGAAATGCTTTGATAAACTCTTATCATATTTTGTTTTGGGAACAAATTCTGCAATTGTTTTCTTTAAAAGAATACTCTTATTTTAAAAACAAATCATAAACAAATCGGTCTTTTCTGGCCGTGAAATTGGGAATGTCACAGCCAATATCCCGTTCTGGTTAATGAGATGCTCCAGGAACTGGACTTCTCGTAACCAGAAATCGCACTTGGAGAATTTGGTGTAAAGCCTCTCTGATCTCAGAACTCTGAGGATCTCCCTCAAATGCTCTTCATGCTGCTCTCTAGATCTCGAATATACCAATATATCATCAATGGACACGATCACCGAATGATCCAACATCGGCCCGCACACCCTGTTCATGAGATCCATGAACGGCGTAGGTGCATTGGTGAGCCCGAAAGGCATCACCAAGAACTCGTAATGCCCATAACGAGTCCTGAACGTTGTCTTCTAGATATCCTCATCACGCACCCTCATCTGATGATATCCAGACCTCAAATCAATCTTGGAGAACCAAGACGCACCCTGAACTGATCGAACAGATCGTCGATCCTCGATAAGGGGTAACGGTTCTTGACCGTCAGCTTGTTCAACTCCTGGTAATCAATGCACATTCGGTGTGAACCATCCTTTTTCTTGACAAAAAGGATAACTCGTACATCTCTGGAGGTGCAAGGTAATACGGCGCCTTGGCGATAGGTGTTGCCCCTGGAACCAAATCGATAGGAAACTCCACTTACCTCTCGGTAAGCACACCCGACAACTCCTTGGGGAAAACATCCGGGAACTCACACACTATCGAGACCTCGTTAACCGACCTCGGTCTCTCTGCACCTACTCTCGTATCCACCACATAAACCACAAACCCGCTACAGCCTTGTTGTAGGCTCTGCCTCGCTCTAGCAGCCGAACAAAATGTTGACCCAGGACAGGTACCCTCACTATAAACTGTAAGAACTCCCCCACTAGGGTCTCGTATGGTCACCAGTTATCGCTCGTAGTCGATAACCACTCCAAATCTACTCAACCAGTACATGCCCACAATGACACATACATCTCCCATAACAATCGAGACCAAATCAATCGGAAACTCAACGCCGAAGATCTCTAGTACACATCCCCGAATCACATCGGTGGCATACACTACTCGCTCGTCAGCTATGGAAACTCGCAGGGTTCGACTCAACGTCGCTCGATGAATACTGATGTGCTGACTAAAGGCTAATGACACAAAAGATCGACTCGCACCCGAGTCAAATAACACCACGGCATGCATAGAACACACAAGAAAATTACCTACGCATAACATAATATAAATACCATATCTCAAACATCATAGTAAATACGTGAAAGAATACATACCAGCCACAACATCTGGCGCTGCGCGGACCTCCTCTGCGGTCAACTGGAAATTTCTCCCTCATACCTGCGGTGCCTCGGCCTTCACCGGCCAGCTCTCAGTATCTCGAACAGCAGCAGAGGCAGATCCCTGTGATGCTCCGTGTGCTGATCCCCGTAGCTACGAACACTCGGCCTTCCGGTGTCCTATCTGGTTGTAGTGAAAACAGACTGCAAATCCCTTAAGGCAATACTTGGCCATATGACCCTCCTTTCCATACTTGTAGCAAGACCTTGATCTACACAATCCCTCATGACCCTTGCCACACTTGCCACAAGTATGGCCCTTCTGGTTCCCTAATCTCGAATCACCGGGCTTGGCCCGCTTGGCTGTCAGCTGGGACTGAGCCGGTCGCCGATCCCTCCCCTGAGACTCCACCTCCTCCCTAACCTGAGTCTCCAGATCTATCACCCTGTTTCGAGCATTTTCCTGAAGCTCGTTAAATGTTCGGTATGATGAGTTCGCTACGAACTCTTGTATGTCCATCCTTAGAATACTCAAATACCGGCTCATACGTGCTTGCTCAGTAGACAAGTGCTCAGGGCAGAACATCGCTCTCTCATGGAACATCCTGGTGATCACAGTAACATACTCAGTACCCTACTTAAGGGTCAGAAATTCCTGGGCCAAACGT
Organism: Lactuca saligna; assembly: GCF_052625555.1. NCBI lineage: Eukaryota > Viridiplantae > Streptophyta > Magnoliopsida > Asterales > Asteraceae > Lactuca > Lactuca saligna. The sequence goes on from NC_136418.1 coordinate 139,294,408, forward strand.
TCCCTCTCCACTGGGGGAACGTACTCATCATGAAACATAACAGTGAACCTCTGCCAGGTCACTGCAGCAAGATCAGCAAACGAAAAGTGCACCGTCACAAACTTCGACCAATCCTTTGCTCCCAAGCGAAGCTGGTTCAGCGCGAACCGGAACCTCAGATGCTCTGGACATGAACACGTATAGAAGCATCACTCAATATCATAAACCCATCTCATCACATTAATCGGATCCTGCGTCCCATCAAACTCTGGTGGCTTCGTTTTGCTGAACTCCCGGAACAGCAATGAATCACCACCCTAAGGTTTGGCAGTAGCAACAGTTGCGGTAGCTGCAACGGCTGCAGCCTCAGTAACCATTGTGTATCTCTCATCAAAAGTCTCAATCATAGTGGTCTTAACAGAACCAAACATCTCTGGAATCTCTGCACGGATAGTCGCAACCACTTCCTCATGGATCATCCGGCAGAGCTCCTCATCGCTCACCCCGCTGGTCCCTGGTCTGTGCCATGTCCCAACCATGATGTCTCTGAAATACAACATAAAACATATCATAGACTCGCTCGAACATACTCGCACTCGATAAGTCGACCCTACTCGTTCCCTGGTACCCCAAGGATTCTTACTTGGGCTGCACACTACTCTGGTGTCTTAAGTAGTATGGGCCCAATACAACTATCCACATCGCATCAGTATTCATCCCAAGTCCTCCTCCTAGGATCCCAAAACCCAAGTACTCTACTCTCACTATGCACAGTCTACTCTCTAGCAGATCTGTCATAGCTCCTCGCTGCTATATACTCGCTCTCAAGCATCTCCTAGCAAAACCCCTAGGCTAAGGCATCACAAATCAGGCCACTCTAATCCTAATAAGAATACCTAGCCTATTCTAGCATGCATATCATATCATAACATATATCATAACTCATAATGTAAGGTTATTTTGGGAAATCACCATTCGGGTGTTGGCTGATCGTACATATTTCTCTACTCTGCTCTTTCAAAAACTTTTTACTCTTTGAGAAAATTTTGTGAATTTTATTTTGAAAAGCTCTCAAATCCTCAGTTTGAGTTCAGATACGCCCGAAGGTGCACCCGAATCCCTCAAACCAAGGCTTTGATACCAACTTGTAACACCCAAATTTTCAAACAATTTTTACATTTTCAAAAACATACGTTCATTCATAAATGTTATAAAAATGTCATTGTATAACATATCAACCATAGAAACACAACCCATCACAATGCATAAAAACTCCTCATGTGTGTACTGATCATACCGATGCCTTCCCGTGATATGGAGGCTGAGAAATGAGCCTTAGCATCCCTTATATAATGCAAAATACAAATATTAGGGTTTTCATCTGGGCCCGCTACGCCCAACGTAAGCTTGGGTACACCCAGCATACCCAGGTGAGTTCGCGTCCAACTTAAGCGCATGAATACGCACAGCATACGCCCCAGTACGCCTAGCGTACTCATTTGCTACAAGAACTCACTCAAGGGAATACTCTTGACAACTTTACAAAAGGGGAGGGTTACATAGCTTTACCTGAATTTCGGGATGTTACACATAGTTGTTTTCAGCTTCCCGCTCTTAAAGAGTCTCCCCAACACAAGCAATCACCTTCAATCCTTGAGAAAGCGCATACGCAACATTGTCTCCAACAAACTGATTAAAAAAGTTATTTGTAAAAGGTAAAGATAAATTATAATCGTATTAACATCTTAATTATCTGATGGGGAAAAGATCTAAGATTTATAACTGAAACTTCTCACTTGTATTGTCAGGTGCAGTCTTGCAAGTTTGTACCCTTAGTATACTAAATTGCTTCAAGGCTGGGTAGCTCAAAAGATAGCTAGGGACCTACTATTTTTCAGGTTAAAACATTGGATTTCACAGGTGGGCCAAGAGTAGATGAAGTCCCTCTTATTTGGGTTAACAAAACTGGCATTAAAACCAATATCGTTGAGGTAAATGTAAATCATATATATATGTATATATGTATATATATATATATATATATATTCATTATTGTTTTAATTTTTGAATTATGTTGTCATTGATATTGATAAATTTCCTGTTTGGACCAGAGGAGTTGAATAGCTTGTTTTTGTGGTCATAGAGGAGCTGTACGATTTTTTCCAAAAGGTTCTTCATCATGCTTGGTTGAAGCAAGTCACCTTGCCTGAATTCTTAGTTTTTTTTAATCAACGCATCTTTGTTTCGTTTGCTACAGACAAGGAAAACAAGTCTGGATCACATTACGTCTTTTCTGGCTCATTGGATGCGCCATTTCATTACTTTGGTTTCTACAATTATTGATCCACAATAAGGTCATGGACTTAATATGTTTTTGGATTTTCCTATAGGTAGCATCTCAGCTTCTGATTAATTTGGTGTATTATTTTGGCAGGTTGATCCTACTGCATGGACAATAATGATCTCTAGGGCCTGCTAGAAGGATTGGATATTGCAGTTAAGCATCTATCTAAGACTTCACGCCAAGGACTTGATGAACTTAAGCTAGCAATGTTTTACTTTATTTGGACATGAACCCTAAGATATAATACTTTGGCATAGCTAGAAGCTTTAGAGGAAACAAGACTCAAGCAAAAGCAAACACACACAGAGTTGTTGGCACATAGTAAGCTAGATAATGCAATTGTATATAAATTTGGCTTCTCTTGAGTTCATTTCTTTTATTACATTCACTCATTATTGGAATAATTATTTGTATTTGCATATTAGTGAAATAAATTATCTTTGTTATTTCTTGTATTTTATTTTTTATTATAGATTTTTTAATGTGTTATTTAATTTGAAAATTACTAACTCTATCAAAATATATAATTTTTAAAACATTTAACTTTATGACACGCAAACCTGTGTGTCATCCTCATTTATGACAATGGCTTCCTTGATACGCATTGCATGTCATAAACACGCGCGTCGTAAGGTTACGACACGCAAATGCGTGTCGTCTTCCTTTATGACAGGGCCTTTCTTGATACGCATTGCGTGTCATAACTATACGTTGTAAATGTGTGTCATAAATGCGCGTCGTAAATAGACGACGCACAAAAGCGTGTCATCTCTCATTATGACAGGGCCTTTCTTGACACGCATTTATGTGTCGTCTGCACGTTTTACGACACGCATTGCGCGTCGTAAAAGGCTGTTTTTCTAGTAGTGTCTTGTGATACTTGTTCTGGTATGTATATATGTTATAAGCATGTATGAATAGTTTTATAAAGTATTGTTATATCCATAAAATATATTATTATTTAGAACACTTTGGCCCGATTGTATTTATAGTTGTATATCTTTTATAGGTTAATATACTTAGTTCACTATAAACAATGCTCTAATACCAATCTGTCACACCCCCAAACCAGAACGGCGGAAACGTTTGGGGGCGGAGGACGTCATGTTTAGTATCACAACACATGTATCATAGTAATCATAGTAACAAACAACCATTTTATTCATATTAAAGTGTTTACAAAGTAGTGATTCACAAAAGATTGAATCCAAAAGTAAATAACAAAACAAGACATGAAGCTACTATACTTCATCTTTCGAATCCCAGCGCGCATACCTATCTAGTAGTTTCCTGAGAATACAACTTATTTTGAAATAGTAGATCAGCATTTAAGCTGGTGATTTCATAAGTATTTTAGTGATGTAAAGTATGTTTTAAGTTCTTTTTAGAAAAGTTCGTATGTTCCTCTAGAAAACCCTATATTTTTTTATATGATGAATGGTAAGTAAAATGACTCTACTACCCTTTCTATGAGTACTAAATGGATACAAGTTATCTACAATTTAGAGTAAACAGACAATTGATTGTGTGAATCTCAAGTGTCTAGTCTATGGTTTGCTCTAGGCTTTCTATTGTATAAGGTTCATTGAGTCATTTTATGTATTTTTTTTTTTTTGGGGGGGGGGGGGGTGTTTGGGAGTTTACGGCCAGGGTTGGTGTTTACGGCCATAAACAAGTTTACAGCTATAAACCCTGTTTGTGGCTATATAGGGCTTGTCTAGGTCATGTGTGGTTATTGTTCATCTAGTGTTCACAGCCAAGTGTATTCGAGTTGTACCAAACGTTTTAATATATAAACATGTGCAAGCTTGATTTAGTTCTTCTTCTACTCCAATTCTTGTTATATTGATTGATTGATTGCTTGATCAATTGTTAAGATACGTTTTTAGGACCTTACAATTGGTATCAGAGCAAAACCAATGTCAAAGCATCTTTCAATCAAGTTTTCAGCCAAAGGATATTAACTTCATCACTATTCGAGATTGATTTTAGTGATTTCGTGACAAGAGGGGATCGAATCTGCTCAAATCACTATTTTTTGTCAACATTCTGAGAGTTTACAGCCATGTGTTTACGACCGTAAACTCCTATATACGGCCATAAACTCAAGATCTTCAATAACCGTGAACTGTATTTTAGCCGTGAACTCAAGAATCTTCAAAGACCGTGAACACTGAATCTTCATTGACCGTAAACTTCGTTTGACCGTAAACTCCGGCTGACCGTAAACCCGACTGGCCATAAACGCAATCGTAAATAAGTTTACGGCCACAAATAAATTTTTGACTATTTCTTGTGCTTAATCTTTTGATTTTAAAATTAATTAAAATTAAAATTAAAATGGACTCTCAAAGTCAAGCACATCATCACGAACTGGACTCAATTATGGGAACAACCATGTGAATTCCAAGATTGTTGTCTGCAGATGGGTTTCCTTAATGGAAATATCGAATTGAAAAATACGTCAAAAGGAAAGACTTCAAGATTTGGCAAAGCATTGTCAAAGGTCCAGTTAGAATTACTACCACTGTTGCAGGACAACAAGTTGACAAAGCAGTTGAAAATTATACTGATGAGGATTTTGAGAAAGTTGAAGAGCAGGAACAAGCTTTAGCCACTCTGACTATGGCCTTATCTCATGAAATAGCTCAGGGTTTTAGAGAATATACTTCAGCAAAAGCTTTGTGGGAAGCCTTGATCGAGGTCTATAAAGGAAATGAAGACATGAAAGAAAGTCTCCAGGATATGCTATGACAGAAATTCAACATATTCAACTATATTCCTGGAGAAATCCTGGAGGCTCAGCTACAGCGATTTACCACTCTCACTACTGAGATGAATATAGTTGGGATCTTCTTGACCAAGTCCGAGATAAATATAAAGCTCCTGAATGGACTTCTAAAATCATGGGATATGAATATACCTGTTATCAAGAAGACAAAAGATCTACATCGTCCTACTCTTGCTGAAACAATGGCGATCATCAAGGCATGTGATCTTGATGATAAGCAGCGATAAATTAATCATGTGAATTCCTATTTGACTGCATATCTCTGGATTTCTTCAAACAATGCTCTTTCATCACTCATCTCCTCGTCAGGTCAAGCGTTCACTGTTCAACAACCTTAGATTCAAACTTTTACTACTCCATCAGCAACATCTCTTCCTGCTGCGTCATCCATGTCTCCATCTGTTGCTCCAGAAGCTGTTCCCTCCTCCAATATACCAGTTGTGGCTTCTTCCTCAAATTCCAAAGAAAATGATGAGAATCTTGCTCTTGCCACTGGACTTGTCAATTGATACAATGCCCTTTTAGCCGGAGAGCTCCCACCTCAACTATCATTTGTTGACCTGGATCAAATTCATCCAGAAGATGTGGAAGAGATGGATATTACATGGAAAATCGCTATGGCAGTGTTCAGGGCGAAGCAGTTCGCAAAGAAGACAGGAAAGAATAATTGGGGAATGAATGCTGACAAGATAGTGGGGTTTAATAAAGGAAAACTGCGATGCTTCAACTGTCACGAGCCAGGTCATTTTGCTCGTGAGTGCCTGAAACTAGATCGAAGGATGCACAATGACAGAACAATGGTCACTGTGGGAAATAATCGTGGAGTTGCCACGGTCAATAGTGAGACTACAATGGTTGCTCAGTCTTTTGACTGGGAGGACCAGATTGAGGCCCTAAGTATTTCAGGACCTGAAAATGCTTACTTGGACTAAATTAATGATGACATTCTTGTGAAGAATGATGAGGCTAATCCAGAAGAAAAGATGATGGAGCTGCAATTTGCCCTAATGGTATCTTCTACCTCAAAATTCAACAAGAATGAGGTAAGTTTATCTTCTTGTTCTCAAGCATGCGTTGATTATGTTAAAATTCTTCGTGAGGAAATAAAATCATTACATAGGGAAGTCGAGGACCTAAAATATGAAGGTTATCAACTCAGAAAAGGACAGAAACCCCTAAAGGCTTAATTAGAAGCAAAAATCAAAGACTTTAGGAAACTTCAGGATGACTATAGTACCAAATGTGAAAATTAAGACTATGTTAAAAGACAACTTACTGAATTGACTGCTCAGCTTGGTACATTAAAAGGCAAATTTGAAACTGCAAATTTTAATTTTAGAAAATTTGATGTGTCAAGCGAAGTAGTTGCCAACATGATAGACAATTGCTTGCAGTTTAAACATAACCAGCATAAGGGTTTAGGATATGACAAAGTGCCTCCTCCTTTCAATCATAATTATTAGTATCACCCTGTAATTGATGAGGAGATTGCCAGCGAACCATTTATGGTTTATGGCAAACCAACTAGTTTTGTTTTAGGAGGAATTATTAATACTGAAAATACTAATGTTTCTACTTCTCCTGCAGATCAATCATTAGATCAGCCAAAGCACGAAGTTGAAGGATATGTTTCTGATAATAAAACTACGTCTGGACTTGATAATAAAACTATGTCTGAACCTATTGTTTCTATTTTGAATGAAAACTTTAATGTTTCTAATGTTAAATTTGATGATACTGCATCGGATCCTGTTGAGTTGAAATTTTTTGACATATTTGACGATTTGTTTGATAATCCTGATACTTATGATGAGTCTGTTACAAGCACACCCACTCCACAAGTCATACAACCTGATGCACCCTCAATTATCACACAATCTGGTTCTTGCACTTGTTCTTGTGGGAAAAGTAAGGGTGTCATTAAGGAAATAAATCTGAAAAACGCAGTACCAATTTCAATAACAACAAACATATATGTTTCAATTGTGGTACTGGTGGTCATATTGCTAGGAATTGTCCCAATTGGGCTTTTGTACATTTTATGTCACCAAGACGAGAGAATGAGTCTAGAGGAAGGTCTTTAACTAGAAAGTCCTCAAGAACTCTCCCTCGAGATGATGATTGGAAGGATGATAAAAGCAAGAAAAGGGCAGTTTTTCAAAAAAATAAACAGGTTTTTAATAACAAAGTCACAAAAAGTTTGCCAAAATCGAACAAGGCTCCGCCAAGATTGTTTTCGTCAAAGAGTGCATCTGGGTCTTCAACTACTTCTGGTAGAAAATCCAGATGCTCAATGCAAACAAAAAAGAAATATGTTTCAAAACCACATGTGATTGTTAAGAAACCTAAATATCAATGGATGCCTAAATTAACTCCCAACCAATCGTCGTCATCCTCTGAAAAAGTAGTAAATAATAATTCAAACTTAAAGGTTTCAAAAGACACATCTGAGTCAGCAAAGGGTCAACCTAGGAAAGTAATGACCTGGGCTCCCAAATCTAAATGATCCCTCTCATTTTGCAGGGTTAGTTGCAAAGGAATGTTGTCAGACCTTGGTATGTCGACAGCGGCTGCTCCTGACCTATGACAGGAGACATCTCCTAATTGAGCAACATTCAATCTTTTAATGGGGGTTATGTTTCCTTTGCGGGCGGAGAAGGTGGTAATATCACTTAGAGAGGAACCGTAACAAATGGAGTGCTAAGTTTCAAGAACGTCAACTTTCCTCCCGAGTTAAAGTATAGCTTGTTGAGTGTTTCTTAGATTTGCGACAAAGGATACTCAACGCATTTTACTGATAAAGAATGTATAATCCTTAAGCCAGGCATTATTATCCCTAAAGAGTGGATCCTTTTCAAATCAAAGCGGGATGGCAACGCATATATCATCGATATGAACAGTAACATTCCTAAACAAGTCACATGCCTCTTTTTGAAGGTCTCAGAACAAAATGCAATGTTATGGCATCGACGGCTTAGTGATGCTAACGCTAAGAATCTGAATCGTCTTGCGAAAAATGAGATGGGATGAGGCTTACCTATCAAAGATTTTATAACATTTGAGAAGCGTATGTCATGCGCTCAAGGTAAGCATCATAGAAAACCACAGCTGCCAAAACAGGTTAATTCAATCAGCCAGGTGCTCCAATTGTTGCACATGGACTTATTTGGTTGGTCAATGTCCTAAGCATCAACAGAAATTCGTATTGTCTGGTTTTGATTGATGATTTCTATCATTTTACATGGATTTTCTTCTTATTCGACAAAACTGGGGTTGCTGATCTTATAAAGAATTTTGTTGTGTTGATTGAGAAAAACTAACAACCGGGTGAAGGCACTTTGCACTGTTAATGGAACAGAATTCAAGAATGCAGTTCTTGATCATTTTTGCGTAGAAAAGGGAATTGTGCGTCAATAAAACTCTGTTCGCACACCTCAACAAAGTGGTGTTGCTGAGCAGAGAATTCGAACATTAAAAGACATTGCAAGGACGATGCTTTGTGACTCTAAGTTACCTGTTTTCTTTTGGACTGAGGCGATTAACACTGCTTGCTACATTTAGAATCATGTTTTGATCAACAAAGCCCAGATGAAGACTCCATACGAAATTCTTTATGGTCATAAGCCGTCAGTCAGCCACTTTCGGGTATTTGGCTGTACTTGCACCCTTCTTCACCTAGAGTCCAATCCAAAATTTAATGCCAAAGCCGATGATTGTTACTTCGTGGGGGTATGTTGCACGCACGACGTATAGGGTTTACAATAAGAAGATGAAGCATATTGTTAAATCCTTCGACGTGCGCTGGTTGGAGGAAAATGAAACGGATGTTGAGTGGGTCCTGATTGGCTATTTAATTACATTTCATTATTCAAATCCTTCAATGTGTCTTCAGATGGTCCGTATGGTTCTTCCTCTGGCTCGAAGATTGCTCCTAAAGATGAATACGAAGAAGTTGTTTACAGACCTCCACCGGTATCCTCTTCAATACCTCATGGGGAGTCATCTGTTCCACTTACTAGTCCAGAATTTCACGTTCAACATGATACTCCCGATGCTGATGCTACACCTCTTACTCATGTTGAAAGAGAGTTTATGTCAAGAGATGCTTCCGCTGTAACTCCAACTTTCATGGAACTACTCTTTCGTGAACAAATTGCTAATGAGTTTGTATCAGATCCATCTGATGAGACAGGTTCATCTGATGTGCAACATTCAGCAAATGATGGAGTTATCAACATTCACAATCTTCCCATCTCAGTCAATGACATCAGCCAGGAGATACCCTCACGCATTCAACGCAATCATCTGATCAAAAATGTTATTGGCCAACTGGGGTAATGGTGTTAAAACTAGAAGTCAGAGTGGAGATGTAAACACATGTGTCTATTCTTGCTTTATCTCTCAAATAGAGCCAAAGAAAGTTCAAATGGCTTTGAATGATCTCAGTTGGGGTAGATGCTATGCACGAAGAACTGAATCAATTTGAAAAAGGGCAAAAAGTCTCTTGACACACGTTGGGTATCCCGCAATAAGCAGGGTGATTCCGGAGTGATAGTGCACAATAAGGCAAGATTGGTGGTTCGCGGGTTTAGACAAATCGAGGGTCTTGACTACATTGAGGTTTATGCTCCCGTAGCTTGCTTGGAGGCTATCCGTATCTTCCTTGCATATGCTTCATACATGAACTTCATAGCTTAGCAGATGGATGTTAAGATAGCTTTCCTGTATGGCAAGGTGAAGGAAGAAATTTAAGTTGACCAACCCCCTGGGTTTGTTAACTTGAAGTTTCCTAATCATGTCTACAAGTTAGACAAGGCATTGAATGGGTTACATCAAGCTCCTCAAGCGTGGTATGTGATTCTTAGAAAGCACTTGATCGATCATGGATACTCTCGTGGCACTATCGATCAAACTTTATTCATCAAGTATGTGGGTAATGATCAAATCCTAGTCCAGATCTATGTTGACGACATTATCTTCAGGTCTAGCAGTCCGTAGCTATGTAAAAAGTTCGAAGGCGTGACAAAAAAGAGGTTTGAGATGAGTTCGTTAGGGGAAATGACCATGTTTTTGGGGCTTCAGGTCCAACAGAAGTCAACCGGAATCTTGATCCATCAAGCAAAGTATGTCGAGGATATACTTGAAAAGTTTGGGTTTCAAGATGCCAAAACTGCATCGACATCGATGGCCGAAAGACCCCTGCTCAATCTAAATACTGATAGCGAATCCGTAGATCAGACTCTCTGCAGATCGATGATCGAATCGTTGATGTATCTAACTGCAAGCCGCCCAGACATCATATTTGTAGTTTGTCTATGCGTACGTTATTAGGCTAATCCTAAACTTTCACATCTTATTGTTTTCAAAAGAATACTTCTGTACATCAAAGGCAGCCCAAAATTGGGTCTTTGGTACCCGAAAAATTCTGAATTTGATGTATATGTATTTGCTGACAGTAATTATGGAGGTTGTGAGCTTGACAGGAAATCTACATCAGGAGGGTGTCAATTCCTTGGTGATCAGCTGGTCTCATCACAGTGCAAGAAACAGCACACTGTTACAACCTCAACAACAGAAGCAGAATATGTTGCTGCCTCTGCTTGTTGTTCTCAAGTTATATGGATCCAACATCAGCTGTTGGATTACGGTTTAAACTATCTAGAAACCCCTATCTTTTGTGATAATGAGGCTTCCATTCAGATTACTAAAATTCCTATCCAGCATTCCAAAACCAAGCACATTAATATCCAAATTCATTTTATCAGAGACTGCTATGAGCGTTCACTGATTCGGCTGGAACATGTCCCTACTGCTAATAATGTGGCAGATCTATTCACAAAGCCTTTTAACAAAGATCGATTCGATGTGCTTGTGAGCTTTTCGAAAATGATTCGTTTTGAGGATTAATTTTTTTGTTTTAGGTTAGCTTACATTTGCGCATTTTAATTTCATTCTCACCCATGCACAAATTTAGGGGGAGAAATAAACAGAAACCAAACAAAAAAATAGAAAATCAAAAATCCAAAAATAGAGTTATTTCTGTTTTCTTTTCTTTAAGAAAATACTAAAAAAATCCAAAAACATTAGAAAATAAAATAAAATATAAAAAATTATGTGTTTTTGTTAGTTTTGTCTACTGGGAGGTAATATAATCATGTGATAACAGATAATTTGAATCTGTATAAGGTGACTAAATCGAATTATCTGTGCTCTATGTTTGATGCGCTGGTAGACATGAAGGATCTTTTAATGGACTTGACTAGGATCAGATGAACTTGAGAAGTTTAGAGACCTGACAAACTTTAACCTAGATAGTTCCATTGAGTCTGACAATACGACACTTGGATAGGTTGAGTAGAAAGATATACATGGGAATCTGCAGATACACTAAATTAACATGCTTCTAGAACTGTGGCTCAATTTTTCCTTGATGTACGGACTTATGTCCTTAATTCTGGTTCTGATGGGGCGACTGGGGGTTCTGATAAAGTAGATATGTAGGAAATTATTTTCTTGCTTTTTTTCCGTAAGTCATATGTTACCTCCTCCACGTGATCAGAAGATAAGACCTGGAATGCAACATATGCAACTCTATCTCTACACACCTTTCTTATCTATCTACATCTGTTAGCCATATGTTGTCCCCTCTGCGTGATCGAAAGATCCGACTTGGGACACAACATACACAACATTCTACCTCTCAATCCCTCTATCCTAGTTAGCCATATGTTGTCCCCTCTACGTGATTGAAACATATCCGACCTGGGACACAACATATGCATCCATTTCTAAATCTGACTTCCTCCTTAATAATTGTTACTCACTTAAAGTAAGGAGTTCTTTGGAAGTTCTTGATAACCAGGGTATATCGGGAAGTGGGGAGCATGTTCGAGTACAACTAAATTCAAACCATTTAGAGGTTGTCTGTAGATCTCACTGCTTGATTTAGGTGGACAACAATATCCTTAGTCGTCGTCAGCTGAATGGTCTTTTAAGTAAAATATCTAAGTTTACAAAATTTATTGTCTTGTCACTATTAACTTGTCCTAAATTTTATCACAAGTCCTTTATGTTTAAGTGGACCACAATACTAGCGATCGACCATACATAGACATGAAGGTAAAGGTACCGACAAATAGATTAAGGTTGTCTAATAACTTTGATCCCAGTATCACAAAAAAAATTATGTTCAGTATCAGTTGAGATGAATTAAGTTTGTTTTAATTTTTAATTTTTAATTCTAAATTTTTAATTTCATTTTCATTTTAATTTTAATTTTATTTTTATTTTTTATTTTTTATTTTTATTTTTAATTTTTAATTTTTTATTGTCTAAATTTTAATTTCTTTTAAAATTTTAGATTTTGGAAATTTTTATTATTGTATTTTATTTTTATTTTTATCTTTATTCTCAAAATGTTTTATGTTTGAAAATTATGGGATTTGGACTTCATCTTATACCGTGTGGATAACAGTTAAACTCGAACAAGGTATAAAAGGGGAGATTACAACCGAAATCAATATTCCGCTCTTCATTTTCGTGATTGCGGCCGTAAACTCCTCCATCTCTCTCTCACTCAAAAAAAATTGTGTTCTTCCGTGAAATTGAGTAGTGATTCTCAGAGGTAGGCTAAAATTGACCGGTGAAGTTTGTTTTTTTCATCAAATTGATAGTTTTTTTAGGGATTAATCGACGATTTTTTATTACCGGTGTTTACGACCAAGCCGTGTACGGCCAGGCTGTTTACGGCCGAAAAATCCATTTTGTTAATAAATTCATTTTGGTCAATATTTTGTTGACTTGTATCTTAAGGCCAAAGATTAAATTGTTTGATTGAGAAAACCATAAATTTTATATCGTTTAAATACTTTTTTTTCTCACTTAGCCCGTTGCGTGCAGTTTAAATGGAAAGTCTCAAGTTCACAGATAGTCACAATCTTGCAATTCTTCTGGTGGAACCTCCTGCTGCTCATGAAGAGATCAAATCGATGATTCATGGGCTAAAGGAGTGATGTATGTCCACTGCTCTCACCATGAGTCATGTTGTGTATCCAGGAATCATTAAAGACTTTTTTGGATGTCTGACCAGATGAAACGAGGAGATGACAGATCTGTGTCCATTGAGGCTGAGGTGAAAGGATGCAAAATTATCATTAGAGATGCATTACAAATTGATGATCAACCAACCCACCCTATTGAGATTTCTGTTGATGAAGTTCAAGAAGTTATTAACAAAATGGGCTACGGATGCGTTTTTCCTCCCACCATAAAAAAGCTTTTGCCGCCTTACTGGAGATTCCTGGCTCACACCTTTGTGACCTGTATATCTGGTAGACGGACTGGCGCGAATGAAATTTCTTTAAGAAACACAGGAGATATTGCCACGCTTGCTGAACGGATAAAGTTCAACTTTTCAAGGTTTATTCTGGATGATTTCGTTGTAAACATCAATGCGAATACTAGAGATACTTTCTTCATGTATCCTAAGTTTATTCAAGTGTTTGTCGATTTGCAATTCCCAAAGATGGCCAAAGAAGGAGAGACCCTAGATATGAAATCTCTTGGTCCACACATTGTTGGATAGATTAAATAGAATTGCAGGGGTAAAGTTATCTTTCAAGGGAGGTTTCCTCTGGTGAAGTTTGGAAAGTTTGCTGAGCTAAATGATGCATCCGAATCTCATGGATCCTCATACAAAATGTCTTCTGAGCATGTTTCTTCAGAGCAAGTATATTCAGATGATGATGTTATAACTGTATCAGATGATGATAAGGAAGCTACTCCTAGTGTATTTGTGGCGGAAGAACATGATTTAACATATGTTCATGTTCAAAGTGACTACAGCGAAGGAACAAAGAAGACTGCATATGCAAATGCTGAAGATTCTTTTGAAGTTCTCGATCTTACCGATTATGATAAGGATGACATAACACTGAATTTTGGAAGCAATGAGAATCTTTTATCCAATGAAAATCTTGACTTGTTCTTTGATAGTATCAATGATCTTGCTCATCCAGCAACGAAGATACAGGAAACTAAAGATGTTCTCGAGAATGTGCCTCCTATCTCCAAGAAGATGGCTGATGATTCAACTCCTAAGGAGACAGTTTCAGGGTTTCCACCCGTTGTTAATGTTCTTCCTACCTCAGAGCCTCCTGTGAGTGATCCCATAACGACTCTAACCTCCTTGCATCCTATTAAAAGAAGAAGACTTGACCCAAGGCCTGGTGTGTTGACATCGGAACCGTATCAAGGTCTCCCCATTCATCCAACACCTGTTCTTACCGCTGACCCATCTGGACCATCTCTTGAAGGACCAATCACAACTTTTGATGTTGGTGGTTCTTCTGTACCAACATATTTTTCTTCTCTTGAAGCTGATCATGATGTTGCCTCTGTGAGGCTTGCTTAATTTTTAGCTAAAGAACAGAGCTTAGTGCCTTTTCCCAAAGCTAAAGGAATTTCTATCGGAGAAGGCCACTCAGGAGAAGATAATCCTTCTATTGTTGAGCTTCAAAAGGAAATAAACGTGCTTAATCAAAAGAATATTGAGCTTGACATTCAGGTGGCTAGTCTTATGAGTGAAAATGCCAAGCTCAAGATTCAAGTTACTGATCTTGAAGAGGATAAAACTTTAAAGACTAAACATATCTCTGATCTTCAGACCAACTTTGGTCTCCTCACAGCTAGCTATTTTGATTTGAAGAAGAATTTGGAAGAGGAACTTGGAGACAAATTCAAATCCTCTGTTGATGAGTCAAGGATGAATTTTCCCTCTCAAGCTCCCCCGGTTGTACCACTACCTGTTCGAACATCACATGTTGTGGATCATTTTGAAGTGGAACCATTTCAAGCTCCAAATGTCGTAGCTCTGAAGCGTTCCAAATTGGCTAAAGCAACTGAGAAAGGTCAACTCTTGTTTAAGAGGAGCTCACATCAAAATGCTCCTGGGGATCAGCTGAAAATCAATGTCACAGATCTTCAAGAAAAATGTTTTAGAGACATTTACGGTGATAGGTTAGGAATTGTCTCTTAGGGATTTCATGACACATTAAATATGTGGCTTGTGAGATGCAAGAGCGAAAATACTGAGTTCCACAAAGATTTTCATTATTTCCATTCTTGGACTAGGGTTGATCTCATAAAATTATCAAAGGCTCCTTTTGCAAATCCCTCATAGAATCCCAAGGCAACTCATTTTAAGCTCTTTTTAGAGGATCAAGTGAAAAAGGGTTTCCCTACGATGAAGACTGCATAGTTAATCATTAAACAATACCCTAGTGTGATTGACCCTAAAAACAATCTTCTTTTGCTAACAGTGATGTGGCCTGCTACTAACCAAGTGAAACAGATCCCTGTACCTCAAAATTATCCAGACGAATCATTGCAATACATGCTCTACTGGGTTTTCGATGAATCTACATCTTTTGCTGTTATAAAACTTAAAGAGGGATGCATTCGACTGTATGACAAAAGAGATCTATTTCAGTTTGGAAGACGGGATATTCATCAATTGAATCTTCATCAAATCAAAGTTGAAGAATATATTTTTGAGCCGGCTGCTAAAGAGTATACATCTATGGTTGCGTATATTATCAACAAGAGAATGTGGAACGGAGCAATGGGCAAATCTGATGTTCTTCTTGTCAACAAGGACTAAGTCAAGCTATCCCCAAACCAAGGGGGAGATTGAAGAGTCAAGTCTATGGTTTGGTCTAGTCTTACTATTGTATAAGGTCCATTGAGTCATTTTATGTATTTTGGGGGGTGTTTAGGAGTTTACAGCTAGGGTTGGTGTTTACGGCCGTAAACAAGTTTACGACCGTAAACCCTGTTTGCAACCAGTGTCTTCTATACATAGGGCTTGTCTAGCTCATTTGTGGTTGTTGTTCATCTAGTGTTCACGGCAAAGTGTATTCAAGTTGTACCAGACGTTTTAATACATAAACGTGTGCAAGCTTGATTTAATTCTTCTTCTACACCAATTCTTATTATATTGATTGATTGATTTCTTGATCATTGGTTAAGATCCACTTTCAGGACCTTACAGAATTTGCCCTAAGCCCACAACCAAACAAGTAACAGGGAATGAGGTGGAAATCACACATTCCATTATTTGTTAGATCTTCATTGTATACAACCCTGGCGTATTCATTTGGTACTTATGGAGTTAACTATAATAGATCCTTTATTTGATGAAAACAATCTTTAAGAAAAACCCTTATTTCTATTAGTAAAAATAGTAGCCAAAATAGTTCCTTCTCTAATCACTTAGCTTACACTAGCTATATATAATATAATATCGAACGGATAGTTAAATGTGTGAATCTGCCCTAAGCCCACAACCAAACAAGTAACTAGGAAGTAAGGCAGAAAGCACACATTCAACTACCTATCGGATGTTAATTCTATATAACCCTGATGTATAAACTAAGGTATTATGAAATTAACCACTAAAGGTCCTTTAAGTTATACTGGTTTAATAAAATGGATTAAACCCTTTGCGACTGATAAGTTTCTTGTTAATCTACTATATGTTCTATCTACAAAGTATATTTTTGTACTAGAAAATGATGAACTGAATTTGTATGTTATGACCTGACCTATACATGGTACCCCTTATGATTAATTGGTGTATATGGAATATATATATATATATATATATATATATATATATATATATATATATATATATATATATATATATATATATATATATATAGCTACGATGGAATATATAGTAGACTGGGTGCATCTGCTCTAAGCCCACAACCAAACAATAAACAGGAAATGAAGCGAAAAGCACACATCCTACTATCCATCAGACCCGATTAATATATATCCCTGATGTATCTACTAAGGAATCATAAAGTTATCATTATTGGCCCCCTCTTAACTGAATGTACTAACTACCCTAAAACCAGTTTGTTAATTAAGACTAAAATGTGAGATGGTTTTAAACGTGCTTGATTGACTAGTATAAGACACGACGTTCCAAATACATCGAAATTGTATGACATTTGTCACCCGTAGACCTACAAGTCCCACTGTAGCTAGTAGCAGGGTGTAGGATGGCCAATCCATTATAGATCTATATACAAACTCACGCTCTCCCTCCAGGAGACTCTGGTTACAAAACGCGACCTAACAAGTATATTGCTAAGTCGTGATGTAGTGGTTTCACATTATTGTTATCTTGTTCTTGTTATTGTATGTTCCTTCTGTTCTTGTTATTGTATGATCTGCACCCCTAAACTCTACCCTTTATAGTTTAATTATATGTTTGTTTGAACTGTTACTCACTTGAAGAAATGACTCATTTATCTACTTAGTTATGATTGTACTTTAAAAACGGTGTTTTATAAACAATTAAAGTAACATAAATTAAAAGAGTTTAACAAATTCGTTGAATATGATGGTTATCACAAATAACATTTACACAATTATCATTGTGTTCAACTTATATTCCCCCCCCCCCCCCCCCCCCCGCCCTTGTAACACCAGTCAAAATAGGGAAATAGACAATCACATGTGATTATACCAATCATATTATTTTGTAAACTAGTAATGTGATAAACATACTATGCGGTTCATTATAAATTCTAATACAAATATGAAATTTCTTTGTAATACAACTCAAAGTATATGTCCATACGATTCCAAAGATATAGAGAACGTCTGAATCTGACTTCGCATAAGGAAGTTGTGATAAACCGAACACTATATATCTCTATAATAAGAGGAATTTAAAATAGACTTAGAATTAGCCATTGGAGTCTAAAAGAGAGCTGTAGTACTCGTAAATACCTATGTGTGGATATAAAGAACGTCAAAAACGGAGTTCGTATGCGAAAGTTACGACCTTCCAAAGATTTGGCTATCAGAAACCCTAATCTGACTGAATTCACGACGTGAATAAGGGTTTATTCATGACGTGAAGGAACTTCAAATTCCAACAAGAAAAGCAAATTTTATAAGTCCAAGAAGTTTGAGGAGGAGGAGGTGAAGTGAAATGGTGTGAGAAGTGCAAGAAAAAGCACTCTAGGAAATGTAGTGAGGAGGTGACTTGCTTCAAATGTGGAAAGACTGGGCATTATGCCAACGTGTGTCCATCCGACAAGAGGGTATGTTTTGAGTGCCATGAAGTAGGGCATGTTCTTAAAGACTGTCCAAAGAGGAAGGATGCAGTAATGCCCAATCTACCACCAAAGTCGAAGGCGAGAGCCTTTCAGATGACACTTGAAGCTGCAAAAGAAGAAGTCGATGTCGTTTCAGGTACCTTTCTCGTAAATGAATTGCCTGCCCAAATTTTGTTTGATTCTAGAGCCAATTACTCCTTTATATCGCATGAATTTGGTAGAAAACTAGCTTTGCCTGTAGATAGGCTAGTTAATGCTTTATTAGTCGAGATTGCTAGTGGCATGTTTGTACCTATTAGCCATCGTATGAAAAACATCCTCATTGACTTGGATGGGAATAAGTTCCATGAGGAATTATTGCCTATCGAGTTAAATGGATTCGACATAGTTTTTGGAATGGATTGGCTTAGTGCCAATGATGCCGAAATATTGTGTAGAAAGAAGATAATAAAAGTAACCCGCCAGGGAAAGAGTCGTTTATGGTGCATGGAGACAAACGCAGAGTAAATTCTGGAATCATTTCCCTAATGAAAGCCAGAGGGTGTTTGGCTAAAGGATGTACATCATATCTAGCGTTCGTGATCGATGCTAAGATGGAAAAGAAGGACGTGCAGAATATTCCGGTGGTGTGTGATTATCCGGAAGTCTTTCCCGAAGATCTTCCCGGATTGCCCCATGATCGCCAAGTAGAATTTCGTATCGACTTGTTACCAGGAGCGATGCCGATAGCAAAAGCACTGTATCGATTAGCGCCAACAATGATGAAAGAACTTATGACACAATTTCAGGAGTTATTGGACAAAGGTTTCATTTGACCTAGTTCATCGCCCTCGGGAGCTCCTGTGTTATTTGTAAAGAAAAAAGACGGGAACATGAGAATGTTCATCGATTATAGAGAGCTAAACAAAGCAACGATAAAGAACAAGTGCCCATTTCCAAGGATCGATGACTTGTTCGACCAGTTACAGGGTTCGAGCTATTTCTCAAAGATCAATCTTAGGTCGGGATACCATCAACTAAAGGTGAGAGAGCAGGATATCGAAAAGATTGCATTCAGAACAAGATATGGACACTATGAATTTCTATTTATGTCGTTCGGACTAACCAATGCCCCAGTAGCTTTCATGGATTTGATGAATAGGGTTTGTAAACCATTCCTAGATAAATCCGTGATAGTATTCATAGACGACATCTTGATTTATTTGAAAAGCAAGCAGTAGCATGAAAAGCATCTGCGTAAAGTGCTAAAAGTCCTAAAAAAGGAGAAGCTAGATGCAAAGTTCCCCAAATGTGAATTTTGGATTCAAGAAGTCCAATTTTTAGGTCATGTGGTTAACCAAGAGGGAATAATGGTTGACCCAGCAAAGATTCAAGTTGTGATGAAGTGGGAACAACCAAAAAGCCCTACGGAGATTCGAAGCTTTTTAGGATTTGGTGGATATCACTGAAGATTTATCCAAGGCTTTTCTTCGATTGCTACTCCATTAACAGCTTTGACCCACAAAGGAGCTACTTATACTTGGAATGAGAAGCATAAGGAAGCCTTTGAGAATTTGAAGAAGAGATTGTGTGAAGCACCGATTCTTTCATTACTTGGAGGAGTTAATGACTTTGCAGTTTATAGCGATGCACCTGGAGTTGGGTTAGGTTGTGTTCTGACCCAAAGGGATAAAGTGATCGCGTATGCATCGAGGCAACTGAAGGAGCATGAAAAGAACTACCCCCACTCACGATTTGGGGTTGGCAGCGGTAGTATTCTCCCTAAAGATATGGAGGCATTATCTTTATGGCACAAAGTGTAAACTTTTCACTAATCATAAGAGTCTCCAATATCTCTTTAATCAGAAGGAATTGAACATGAGGCAACGATGTTGGCTAGAGTTACTCAAGGACTACAAGTGTGAGATACTTTACCACCCTGGTAAAGCAAATGTTGTTGTTGATGCTCTCAGTCGGAAGGTAAACCTTGAAAAGATAAGGCCAAGGGCATTGAAAATTGAAGTTGTCTCAACAATTGTGGAAAGTATAAAGAAAGCTCAAGAGGAAGCTTTAGAGAAAAATGGCCAAAAGGAAGAACGTTTGGGCAAAACTTTAGTATTCGGTACAAACAACCAAGGCTTGAAGGTATTCCAAGATAGGATTTAGGTACCTAAGACGGGCAGAGTAAGAGATCTTCTGATGGAAGAAGCTCACAAGACCATGTACTCGATTCATCCCGGCAGTACAAAAATGTATAAGTATCTAAAATCCTATTATTAGTGGCCGACGATGAAGCTCGATGTTGCGAAGTATGTGGCCGAGTGTGTAACTTGTGCTAGGGTTAAGGCACAACATCAGAAACCGTATGGGATTTTAGAACCTTTACCCGTACCCATGGGTAAATGGGAAGACATCACCATGGATTTCATGACTAAACTGCCCAGAACGAGGAACGGTCACAACATGATTTGGGTGGTCGTTGATCGCTTCACTAAGACGCATTTCATAGATGCCAACGAGAAATGGTCTATGGATAAACTTGTAAATTCTTACGTGAAGGAAATTATGAGACTTCACGGTGTTCCATTAACGATTGTATCCGATCGTGATAGCCGTTTTACCTCAAGGTTTTAGAGGAGTCTACAAGAGGGATTGGGTACCAAGTTGTGTTTAAGTACAGCTTACCATCCGCAAACCGATGGTCAGAGCGAACGAACGATTCAAACATTGGATGATATGCTGAGAGCATGTACCCTAGAATTCCAAGGTAACTGGGATAAACACTTACCTCTAGTAGAATTCTCCTATAATAATAGTTTCCACTCAAGCATTAAGATGGCACCTTATCACGCTTTATATGGAGAAAAATGTCGAACGCCATCATGTTGGCTGGAAGCTGGGGAAAAGTAGTTTATGGGACCTGAAATAGTCCATCAGACTGCTGAAAAGTTGAAAGTGATAAGGGAAAGAATGTTAGCTGCTCAAGATCGAAAAAAGAGTTATGCTAACAAGAAAAGACAACCGATAACCTTTGCAGTTGGAGATTCGGTTTTACTTAAAGTCTCGCTGTGGAAGGGACTTATAAGATTTGGTAAAAGGGGAAAGTTGAGTCCAAGGTTTATTGGACCATTTAAATTTCTTCAGAAGATCGGGAATCAAGCTTACAAGCTAGAATTACCGGAAGAACTGGAGGGAATTTGTGTTATTTGAGAAAGTTCACGAGAGATGTGCCCGACATAATTCTGATTTCTGAGTTAAGGTTGGATGAAAACAAGAGGTTGATCGAAGAAACTGAGGCAATCGTTGACCATAAGACTATGAAGCTGAGACACAAGATGGTTGAATTAGTGCTTGTGCATTGGAAACATACGACTGGGCCAAATCTCACTTGGGAAACGGAGAATGACATGATGAGTCGCTACCAACATTTGTTTGGTGATATAAGATTACAGGGACAGAATCATCCTAAGGGGGAGAGAATTGTAACACTCTTGTTTCTAGCCTAGGCATTTGTATTGAGCTGATAGTCTAGGTTAACCTTTGTAACTCATTTTGAAGAAATGAAAAAGGAATTATTTTAATTCTATGTGTTTTATGTGGTTTATTCTTAATTATTAGGGTTTAATTAATTAAGAATAAAATGAAGCGTCAAAATTAAAGTATAATATAAGCCTGATATTTTTTTACATAAAGTTGTAATGGTCGAAACAAGGATTTCAGGGATATAAAGAATATCAAAATCCGAGTTATAACGAAGAAGTTATGACATGTCGAAGTTTCACGACAAAACCGGCACGGTGCTGAATATCGTAAAAAGTGAGTTTTTAATAAACTACTTTTTATCCTTAGTAATCTAAACGAAATTCGTAGTATTCTTTAAACCGAGAATTTCGATAAAAAGAACATCCAAATCTGACTTCGTATGAGGAAGTTATGATTTTTCAAAGTTTTAGCTTAGTAGTAGACAACTAAAAACTCGAATTTTAGATCGAGCGGTTTTTAGCCGACACAAACTAAACGAGAATCGAAGGTCTCATCATTAGTAGCACAACAGTTAAAAGTCTGACAAAACCGGATGTCGGATGAAGAAGTTATGAATTTTTAACGGATTTTCTGTCCTAGTCTGTTAAAAATAATAATATAAAAATTAAAGTCAAAATTAACCGATGTAGTCTAAACAAAAATTGTAGAGCGTAATTTTACCTATGCATGCATATAAAGAACGCCAAAAATGGAGCTCGTATGCGAAAGTTATTTTAGAAGTTTTTGCACAAAAACTGAGAAAATTCACATAGGTGGCTTCAGCCACGTCACCTTCGCTTAGGACGAGCCACGTGCCCGAGCTGCTGAGTCACCGGAGGCCAGCTGGCGATACGTGTCACCTACCCTCGCATCCGAAGTCCGGTCCACTAGAAGTCTGACGCGTGTTCCATTCCTCTTGTCCGAGCCTCGCTGGAGGAGCCACGTTCGAAGCCTCGACTAGACCGTGGTCCAATCAATAGGCGATAGCGTGCCCCTCGCATTCGTAGCCCACGTGCGAGCCACCCCCTGTGAGCTCCAGATATGCAACACATGGCTTCTCTCCTGACCGTCCGATCAGAAGGCTCGCCCCTATAAATAGGAGGGTGTGAGACCTCCCGGGTATATTTTGGAATCTTGTCATTTTTAGCCCCTAAACCCATAATTCTTTCATCTTAACATCTCCCAAAGCCCCGATATCGATTATAAGCCCCGGAATACTCCACGAAGTGCCCAAGAAGCCCGGAAAATTTATCTGTTCGGTTTTGAAGCCCGACCTTTGTAGAGCACGGTTTCTCAATAAAACTATCGGTGTTATTATAAACGATCGTTTTAAGCAACGAATTGCTACCCGATTATCGTCAAATCATGTGAGTGTATAGTCACTTTAATCTTACACATAGATATGAAGTATTTTATATAAATACGTGCTATGTTAATATATATATATATATATATATATATATATATGTATATATATATATGTATATATATATATATATATATATATATATATATATATATATATATATATATATATATATATACACATTCATTGTTTATTTGAGACAATTGATGAATTGATGTTTTATACAAGTTTTAAATTGTATATGTACTTTTATCTACAAATATGTTGGGTAAAACATGAGTAGATAGTGATGTGTGATAAAATAAAAGTGATGAGAGGCCTCGGTGCGATTTGAGATCCAGTCATCTAGCGGAGTTTGGATGACGACCACAGACTTTCTAGACAGTCCAGTGGAACACTACCAGGCCCGTAACCTGTACTAAGAGTGTTCATTCGCCGTACTCCATCCCCCTCATTGTAACGACCCAAAATTTAAGACCAAAAATTTCTTTAATAAATCATTACTTAAAGTAAAGTCACCATTCCAAAACATAATATGAGTATAAGTTTTCAAAACACATGTTCGTTATCAGAGTAAACATTCCCAGGCTGTCTAATCTATGGTGTGTGCCATGCGATCACCCCGAGCTCTTTCCTCCGCTACCGGAAGTACCTGAAACCAAAACTGAAAACCGTAAGCACGAAGCTTAGTGAGTTCCCCACCCTACCACATACCATGCATAACCACATACTGCACATACTGGGCCACGCCCCCTATCTTGGGCCTCGCCCCCTACCTCGGGCCTCGACCGCTACAACGGCCCCGCCGCTCCAGGCCCCGCCTGGCTTCGAGCCCTGCTCGGATACAGATCTGTTTCACTTAGGCCTCGCCTGTCACAGGGCCTCGCCCGTCAACAAATAATAATACATACACATTTCACAACACATAACTGACACATGCAACTAGTTCCGTCCTAAGGCCTCGCCCA
Source organism: Lactuca saligna (assembly GCF_052625555.1). Classification (NCBI taxonomy): domain Eukaryota; kingdom Viridiplantae; phylum Streptophyta; class Magnoliopsida; order Asterales; family Asteraceae; genus Lactuca; species Lactuca saligna. Next base: position 139,318,496 of record NC_136418.1, read on the forward strand.
TGTCCTGCTACTGATGAGTCATGGAACCCCGTCTATGCTCCTAATGGTAGTGAGGTACGGGCCTAGCCCATTCTCACTCCTGTTCTAGTTCGGGCCTCGCCCCTAATCTGCTACTAGTGAGATATCGAACCCCATCCACACTATGCTATTGGTGAGATACGGGACCTCGCCCACACTCACCTCCCTACCAGGCACATACATGTATCACATAGACAACAAGTATAAACTATCATATTTAAACAATTCCTTGGGTACCCGCCCGCTATTATTGGACCTCGTCCTGCAAACAATACTAGCATACTATGCCTAGGGCTAACCCCCGGGTCTTCTACTCATAACTACATGGGCCGGCATTGTGGCCTTAGACCCATTCACACAAAGGGAAACTCACCTGCACTGGCTGAACTTGCTGATGCTCTCACTAGTTGCTTCCTGACAACACACGGAACTCCTGCTCCTCTTGCTCCCCGAACTACCAATATCAATGCAACACTGAGTCTAACTGACCCACGAAAGACAACCGAATCCTCCCTGGTCCAAAGTCAAAGTCCTGGTCAAAGTCAACCTTCCAGGTCAACCCTACTCGCCGAGTCACCCTACTGACTCGCCGAGTCACCCTACTGACTCGCCGAGTTCATAATATTCAGATTCCTTCCATTCCTGACTCGACTCGCCGAGTCAATCCATGACTCGCCGAGTCTACCGATTTCTGAGTCCAGGCCTGACCAACTCACTGAGTCTCCACCCGACTCACTGATTTGAGTTACAACTCGAAGGGTTTGGGGTTTCGCGACCTGACTTGCCGAGTCCAAGAACAGACTCGTCGAGTACAAGGCAATCTTCATACGACTCGACGAGTTGTTCATCTCACTCGTCGAGTTCCTCCACAACTTCATGCTACTCGCCGAGTCCACTCAAAGGACTCGCCGAGTCCCTTCAGATCTCCTTACATGCAGAGGATTTTAGAGTCATGCATGGACTCCAAACTGTAGATCTACCCTTCCCAAGCCTACTCCACACGTAAAGTTGCAAACTTTACGTGTAGAGAAGGAGATCTAGGCAAAATATGCCATAAACTAGGGTGTAATGCCAAGGGGCTTCAAAATCGACTTAATGGCTGATACTTTATGCTTCTCCAGGCCATAACACACTTGGATCTGAAGTAGCAACTCCAGATCCAACTTCTAACTCGAAATAATAACATTATGGCTAAAGAGCCCCAACAACCACACATAGATCTAGGTGCAAAAAGGGTCCAGGAACTAATTTATTACCTCCAAGTGCTCAGAATGAACTCACAATCCCAGATCTATAGCTCCTTCTTGCTCCTCCAAGTTCCTTCTTCCTTTTCCAAGCTTTAAAGCACCTTCCAAGGCTCAACTAGGAGATGTGACGGCTAGGGTTTGATATCCAGGGCTAAAGAGGCAGTAAGGAACCCTAGGAAGAAGATTAAGACATTTATATAGGCTCCAAGTCCCGAATTTAGGGTTTTCCACGCACAGACCAGACTTGCCGAGTCACCTTGGCCGACTCGTCGAGTCGGTCGCTTACACTAGACCCGGATCCCGCTCGGACTCGCCGAGTCCCTCCTTGGACTCGCCGAGTCGGCCCTTAAATTAGGGCTTTTCTTTCCTTTCATGGCCTTTAAGACTTTGGGTGTTACAACTCTCCCCCACTTAAACTAAACTTCATCCTCGAAGTTTACTATACTCCACCGCCTAAGATCTGCCTCCAAAACCCCACCAATTGTTTCAACACCAGCTGCCTACCTTTGTTGGTCTTCCACCCGGTCATTCTGACTAGCAACACTCCTTGCGGATAATCATCTCGGGTTAATCCTAACCCTGAACATACTGGAGATAGAACTTACTCAGCTGTCAATCCCTCTGGTACTCTCTGAGTACTGCATTGAACCCATAGGGGTTCACCCTCCTTTTTTTTCCTCACGCGATTCCCTTGCCTTCCCAAGGCGATGCTCCACAAACAACTATTTCCTCTGTCACTGTGAAGATCCTATCTTCACCGATCCATTATTCCCGCTAAATCCAATACGGGTCATCACCGCCAGTAACCACTGACACTCCTCTCTTGTCATAACTTGGTGTCGAGCACTCCTTGACTCAACTAACTGAATTCCACCATAACCCGCTTTCCCGCACTACTACAGATTGGATACTTCTATCATTCCTCATCAGCTTTCCCGAAGAACTGAGACCACTCTAGTCCCTACCAACCTATCAATATCTGGATTACCGGCTCCCACAGGTAGCTAGTCCCAACACCATCACTAGTCGCTCTCAGCGTCTTCCAAAGAAACCTCGACTACCTTTAACTGCTCAAACAATTCTGCCACTCAGACACTACAAACCTGGGATCCCCGATCCCCTAACTTGACACTAAGGTCCCTATTAGGTCCCACCTGTGCTGCTAAAAACTCACGGGCCTCGCCCACGGGATCTCACCCAACTATATCCTGGAGCGGCCTCTCCCAAGGTCTCACCTCGCTAGGGCTATACAGGCAACTCCCTATCATTCTCAACCACTACCCATCCTGATCCACATCTGATCACTAGGAAATAAGGGCCTCGCCCCAACTCCGCTAACGAAGGGACTAAGGAATGTTACGGCTTACCCATAGCCTGACAATACTTCCACCACTGACTGCTAGCACGAAACCATCTCCTGCAATTTGACCTCGAGATCTCCATTCCGACTTACACGAGTTCTACATGCGGCCCTTTAACCTGAATCCGAACCACATACCCACCATTACCCTTTACACGCACGCACTGATGGGAAGTTCTCAAACTCCCAACCCTGAACTTCTAAACACTGAACTACCCCCTTTCCTTCTCAGAAATCATATACCCGATCTGGATTTGCGTGCCCTTACCCTATACACTTGGATGATTCTCCCCCACTTCGATCCTGCTCACACCTCGATGCTCGATGAGCAGAAGCCCCAATCCTTGCTACCATAATCAATCCGCTGAGGAATCCCAAGCTTACCATAGCTAAGGATCTAACCTGTCCATACTAAAACTCACACGGCTCCAAACCAGCAAGACATACTGAGTCTCACCAAGGCATGCTACGGATACTGCACTCAAGGTAACCTTCTTCGATACAACCCATCCCTTAATTACTAACCAATAACCAAGGTATGCAAACGACATATAATTCGATCACAATGAACCCGCTCGAAAATAAAATGCTCAACCGCTAATGATACAGAACCATAACAATATAATCATGCACAAACTAAAAGAACTGAAAACGGAAGTCGCATACCTGCAATGTCCGGCGCTGCTCGCATCTCTAGAGTAGACATCTGAAAAGCCCTGCCTCCAACTGCAGGCGCCTCCGCACGGCCCTGATGCCCGTCTGTGATCCTCAAAGTTGCAGGGGCAGGTGCCATCACTCGTCCTGCTGAAAGCAAACTGGGGCACTAGGCCTTCTTGTGGCCCCGCCGATTGCAGTGAAAACATATCAAGTCTGATCCCTGAGTGATGGTAGCAGTACAATCTCTGCTAAAATGACCAGTCCGACCGCACCTGAAACAGCCAGACTCACCACCACTACCACTCCTGCACGCGCCCCCGTGCATCCTACCACACCTTCCACATCGAATGCGGTCCTGATAATCCCTCGATCTCGACTCTGATCCCTTCGGCCTTTTGCCCGAATTCGCGGCTACCTGAACCTCATCCGGCTTCCTCTTCCGGATCTACTCCAAATCAATTTCCCTCTCCCTGGCCCGAGAAATCATATCCTCCAGAGTCTTACATCCGGACCTGCTCACGAACTCCCTGATGTCATCCCTCAGCATCTCGTGATATCGTGCCTTCTTCATCTCCTCATCCGCGACATACTGCAGAACAAGAAGGGCTCTCTCTCTGAACTTGGCGGTGATCTCCACCACAGTCTCCGTAGTCTGCGTCAAATCCTGAAACTCCCGGGCCAACTGCTGCACCTCAATAATCTGCGAAAACTCCGCTCTAAACCTCGCTGAGAAATCACTCCAAGTCATTGCGTCCAACGCGGCATCATCACACAAAGCGTGGCCAATCTCCTCCCACCAATCCCTCGCTCTGTCCTTCAGAAGACAGGAAGCGAGTCTGACCTTGTCCTCCTCAGGACACCAGCTCGTACGGAATGCATTGGCAACATCAGCCAACCATCTGCTGCTAGCGATGGGGTCCCTAGCCCCATGATAATCTGGTGCCCCGCAAGCCCTGAACTCCCGAAATGTCAAGGTGCACGCTCCCAACAAAGCCATCATCTCAGTACGGAAGGCTCCCAGCCTCTCATCCAAAATCTCCAATATACCCTCCTTGACCGTGCCAAAGATCACAGGAGTCTGAGCTAGAATACTGCGCGTAACCTCCGTTGATATCAACTCCCTCATCCGCTCATCGAGCTGCTCGGCCCCTGAACCCAAGCCCAAACCCTCTCTGGCGCCTGATCCGCCCGTTGGTCCCTCTTGCAATGTCACCATACTGAAACATACAACATAACCACTATCAGAATACTCCTCACTGCTGCGAGAACAAACATACTCACTACCAGGTTCCCAGTCTTGTCTCGGCCTTTCCCAAATCGAGTACGGATCCTCTGCTTTCAGTAGTACGGGCCCATACTACCTTCCACATCTATCCGTACTTTCCTCAGGAACTGCTTTGACTCCACCAGGTCCCTTTTCTACTTCTACTTCTCCCAGCACTACCTCATCCTAGGCTTACCCTAGGGAAACCTTTGACTCAACTCAAACCAGTCCTCAGCTGCTGAAGGCCTCCTCGCAATGCCAATTAGCCATCACCTGGATACCATCACATGTGACGAGGCTCAAATAATCCTTCAAGTAAAAGACTCGTTTCTACAATGGTTGGACTCAAACAAGTGCTACGCAATAGGACCAAATCCAACATTCTGAGATTATTCAACCCTGATCACATGTGACGTGACGTATCCACCTAATGGCTAACTCCCATCACTTAGAATCCCCCAATGCACAAAGCAAGCAGCATTCAGACAAGGGGAAAATCTAACCATAACATACTCAAGCAATCATATCCACATAGTAAGAATCTGAACTAACATGCAACACAACTCATAACCTCAGGCATAACCTAATCAGGCTATCCTACTACTGACTATTCAGCACTATCATGCAGATCAAAAGCACATATAACAGGCACATAAGGCATCCTCCCTAGATCCTTAGTCCTAATCTAGCATGCTGCTCTATTAACTGATAATCAAAACATAAACTTGTATGGGTATTTTGGGGTACTTACTTGAGCTCGGTTGATTGCATGCACCACACCTCTTTTCTCTTTTCAAAGTTCTTTTCTTTCCGAATTCTTTTTACTTTTCTAAAATCATTTTCTTTCTCAAAACACTTTTACAAAATTGTCTTTCCATTTTGAAAACTTCCTTACCAATTCCTCAGTTTGAGTTCAGACACACCCAAGAGCATGTCCGAATCCCTCAAACCAAGGCTCTGATACCAACTTGTAACGACCCAAAATTTAAGACCAAAAATTTCTTTAATAAATCATTACTTAAAGTAAAGTCATCATTCCAAAACATAATATGAGTATAAGTTTTCAAAACACATGTTCGTTATCAGAGTAAACATTCCCAGGCTGTCTAATCTATGGTGTGTGCCATGCGATCACCCCGAGCTCTTTCCTCCGCTACCGAAAGTACCTGAAACCAAAACTGAAAACCGTAAGCACGAAGCTTAGTGAGTTCCCCACCCTACCACATACCATGCATAACCACATACTGCACATACTGGGCCACGCCCCCTACCTCGGGCCTCGCCCGCTACAACGGCCCCGCCGCTCCAGACCTCGCCTAGCTTCGAGCCCCGCTCGGATACATATCTGTTTCACTTAGGCCTCGCCCGTCAACAAATAATAATACATACACATTTCACAACACATAACTGACACATGCAACTAGTTCCGTCCTAAGGCCTCGCCTATCCTGGGCCTCGCCCATGTCCTGCTACTGATGAGTCATGGAACCCCGTCCATGCTCCTAATGGTAGTGAGGTACGGGCCTAGCCCACTCTCACTCCTGTTCTAGTTCGGGCCTCGCCCCTAATCTGCTACTAGTGAGATATGGAACACCATCCACACTCTACTATTGGTGAGATACGGGACCTCCCCCACACTCACTTCCCTACCAGGCACATACATGTATCACACAAACAACAAGTATAAACTATCATTTATACACAATTCCTTGGGCACCCGCCCGCTATTACTGGACCTCGTCCTGCAAACAATACTAGCATATTGTGCCTAGGGCTAACCCCCGGGTCTTCTACTCATAACTACATGGGCCAACATTGTGGCCTTAGACCCATTCACACAAAGGGAAACTCACCTGCACTGGCTGAACTTGCTGATGCTCTCACTAGTTGCTGCCTGACAACACACGGAACTCCTGCTCCTCTTGCTCCCCGAACTACCAATATCAATGCAACACTGAGTCTAACTGACCCACGAAAGACAACCAAGTTCTCCCTGGTCCAAAGTCATAGTCCTGGTCAAAGTCAACCTTCCAGGTCAACCCTACTTGCCGAGTCACCCTACTGACTCACCGAGTTCATAATATTCAAATTCCTTCCATTCCTGACTCGACTCGCCGAGTCTACCGATTTCTGAGTCCAGACCTGACCAACTCACTGAGTCTCCACCCGACTCACTGATTTGAGTTACAACTCGAAGGGTTTGGGGTTTCACGACCTGACTCGCCGAGTCCAAGAACAGACTCGTCGGGTACAAGGCAATCTTCATACGACTCGACGAGTTGTTCATCTCACTCGTCGAGTTCCTCCACAACTTCATGCTACTCGCCGAGTCCACTCAAAGGACTCGCCGAGTCCCTTCAGATCTCCTTACATGCAGAGGATTTTAGAGTCATGCATGGACTCCATGTTGGATTAATGTCTAAGTCCATAACTATAATTGGTAAAACTTGACCCGACCCGGCATGGTCCATTTGGGTTGCATGGCATCATGCACTTGGATAGACTAAAATGAGAGAAATAACACTTAAGGTTTGTTAATATATTATAAGTTCTAATATATTAATAAGGTTATTTAATTAGTATTGATCAAGAATTAATTTGGAATTAATTAAGTGATCAAAAGGAGACTAATTAAATATATGGGTTGATTGTGTAAATCATTCATTCTTATATATGTGGACTTGTGATCCAAGATTCCTTATGTTGGACTAAGTCCATGGGGTGACCCATGGATACTCCATGGAGGTTAAAATCCATGGAGCATAAGGAATGGGTAAAGTCATGAGTTACATGGTGTAACCCTAATAGCCACCATATAAAAGAAACCCATGGCTCAAGAAATCGTGACTAACACTATGTGTGTGTATGAGGGCTACACGATTTCATGAAGTGTTCTAATTTCTCTCTAAGTTATTCCAAGTGCTTATGGTGTTGTGTGAACCATTTGAGGTGTCACACTTGGGGCACTAAGCACTCAAGCTTCATGAAGACAAGCACTATCAAAGAGGTATGTATTCTATCTTGTTATATCCATTATTTTGTATGCTAGATTAGGATAATACCTTGGATGTTCATATTTGCATGTATAATAGAGAAAACATAGATCCAAGGTATTTAGGGTTGCATGTACACTTAGGAGTGTTAGAATGCTCATAACTCAACAGTGGTCTCAGAGCCTAGGCTTGTTTTCTTGTTATACCTGCAATAGAAGCTGAAAAATCGAGTTTTGATGCTGTCAGCCCAGCTGACTCGCCGAGTCCATGAAGGGACTCGGCGAGTCCAAGGCAAAATGCATCCAACTCGCCAAGTTGTGTTCATGCACTCGACGAGTTGGACCCCAGACAGCATATCTTCGAGGTTTTGGCTAGAAATGGACTAGGAACATTACCCTAAGTTGTTTTGAACTTATAAACTTGTTTTTTAAATATGGTAATGTTCATGCTAATCCATTTTCAAAGATAACTGTCAATAGATTCATGTTTTGTATTAGTTTAAAGGTTAGACTAATTACATGAAAAAGTTTGATTTGAATTATCTTGTTCTTATGAGTTGCTTAGATTAATAGAAAAGTTGAGTGAAAAAGTTGTTTTCAATCCAAATTAATCTAAGAGTTGAGTATAAAATGTGTTTGTGTAACTTATCCTTAAGTTACATGAAGAGTCACATTAAAGACTCATAAAACTCATAAAGTTGGCAATGGTTACAAAAGATGAAGAGTCTTGTCCTTAAGTTATGGAGGTTCAAGAGTCACTTCATTAATAAATAAATAAATAAAAATATGTAACCATAATTAATTCCATAAGTTATAAAATAAAGAAAAGTTAATTCTTTATTAGTTTAAAGTCTTCCATAATTTGTCCACAAGTTATGGAACTTGAAGAGTTTTTGGATTAAAACTACTTTAAATACATAAGTTATGGAATTAATTAGTTTTGAATAGTTTCAAAACTTGCCCTCAAGTTTTGGAATTTGTAAAGTTTTCTCTTATGAATACTTTAATTCCAAGTTAGCCCTTAGAATTTTAAAAGTTAAAATTCAACCCTTATACTTTATAATATTATAAGTTAATAATATATATATATATATATATATATATATATATATATATGTGTGTATAAGAGTAAAGTCGGTCTTACCGCTAGTACGCCTCATTCACGAAGCCGGTCTATAAGGTGGGTATAAGGTTGTTGCCTATAAAATGGCAACTTAATGGGTGTTCACTCTCACCCACCGCTTGCTTGACCGGTGGAGGGTCGTTAGCCGAACGGGTTTGACATGACTATAATTCTCCCTTCATTAAAAGTATTAATGATAAATACTAAGTAACTAAACTCTTAATAATTCCCAATCTTAGTTACTTAGGAAAATGTGAAGAAAGTGCTAATCCATGAAATTACACTTTGCACTTTGTTTAAGTCGGTTAGTGGAGCGTGTGTGGTTAATCGGCACACTAACTCGTATTTAACAAGCTAGGCGAAGGGTAACTTAATGTTTATCATAGTATCGATGGAGCGTGTGTGGTTAACCGGCACATCGATTGAGGGGTAAACACTTAATGGTACCAAGTAATTTGCATGGTTACTTCACACCTTGTTTTGTGATCCTCGGCATCCCAGTCACAAAACCTGAAGGGCACACTCGAGATTGAAACATGCCATTGAACAGTTCAATGAAACTCAAAAAATCTAGGAGTTTCAAAACCAATTAAAACCTAATAATACATTTCGTTTATCTTGGTGGAAATTGGTGAATCGTCATTCGCCTACCTTCAAATTGTTTTATAACTTGGATTACGGCATACCTCTTCTAAGTTATAAAATAGTCTGTTGGGTCCTAGCCTTAATATTTCATATTGGGTGTCATATTAAGGACTTCAAAGATCAACTATCTTGAATATCTCCCAAAACATGTCTGTTTTAGACATTTATGATCTTCCCAAATCTCTTGAAACAAGCTTTCCTAAATGAAGATGATGTCCCATAGAAATCATACTTCTTTCTCCTCCTCCAATTATTCTCCCCAACCCACAAGTTCAAAGTCACTCAAGCCCTATTGGCAAGGCAAGGTCTAGGTGTGATTACATCTTGGAGATGTAGTCACATATTGACAAGCCGGGAGAGAAGGGTGTCAAAGTCTTGAGAAAGTTGGTGGTTCAATCACTTTCTAAGTCACATAGTGAGTTCCTTTGGGACACCTATGAAATAGACTATGACAAGACCCTTAATGATCTTATCTATTGTTAAGATCAACTTCCTGAAACTTTATGGACATTGACAATGGTGACACTGGAAATACAGAAAAAGCATTCTCTTCCCAATGGAAAGGGATCGGCCATAGTCAACTCGGTTGACCAAATGGTAAAGAGAAAAGTCTAAGTCTGTGATAGTCTCGTGTACCATTATCAAAGGGTCCATATGTTTATATTGCCAAAGGAAGGGGCATTGGTTGTGAAGCTGCCTGATTTACCTAAGGATGTTAAAGTCAATAAGATTGACTCTACTTCAGGTAAAAGTCCACTAATCTAACTCTGTTAAGTTTCTATTTTCAGATTCCTGATACATGATGTGACTGGGTCACATGGTAATGTTTTAAGAATCAAAGAAAAGTAAAGGAACTTAAAGAAAGAATATGCTGAATCTGATCGCATAGATGGATTTCTATCGCGTAGTTTGAAAAATCGGATTCTTGAGCTAATTCTTAGGAGTTATGAGATATTGCTAAGGAATAGATAACAACAAGTTTTTCATATGGGTTGTAAGGATAAGTTTTTCCGCATAGTTTTAAAATAAAAGAAAAACTTTGGTTATATTTATTTTAAAAATATCCTTACAATGGCATTTGAGGAAAAAAAATTGTTGCTTATATGATTCCATTAATAGCAAGAGTGGAAATATGAAATAGATTCCTTCATTTGTGGTAATGTCTAAATTTACCAAATAAAGGAAAGATTCTCATCACCCAAGTTTCAATTGGACCGGGACTTGGAATCATGCAAGTTGTATAGCATGATGAATGAGAACTTTTCAAGTATTGGAAAAATTAAGACTAGTTACTTATTCACATGGATGTGTGAGTCAAGTAATGGACTAAGGGGTCGAGTACATAGTCATGTGCACTGATTAAGTCCACCACAAAAGATATAAGGCTATTCGTCATATTTTACTAGAGTTCAGTAAATATGATTATACTTACAAGTGTAAGTGTAACTCTGAGACATTGGAAAAGGTTCCAACGTATGGCAGAGCGAATAAGAAGAATCAAATTAGGCAGAAGGATAAAAGTTTCTCAAATCTGAAAAGATGGGAGAGTACTTTAGTATCATTTTTGTGATCATCTTAATGATTAAGAAACCATATCAAAATTAGTTCTCTAAGGAAGTCTTAGTGCATTCTTATGACTAAGAAGAAGGGATCTTGAATTGTTGAAATGGTTAAATCAAGAAGATGAGTCATACTTCGTTCCAATACAAGTCTTAGAGTCATAGTCCAAGATTGTAATTTGAGTGACATGTCTTAAAGAAGGTTTAAAACACTTGACAAATGTAAGAGTAAAAGTTTTCTACTCTTGTACATTTGAAATTGGTAAGTTGTGATGTTTTGGATAAAACAAAGACCAACTAAGGCCAATTATGTGAAGTGTTTGTCTTGATTAGAATCCGCACTATCTCTTGGATGTTTGACAAGGGAGTCTTATAGGTCAAGAGGACAGTGGGAGTCTTAAAGGTCTTGAAATTCTCAAGAACTAATCAAGAATGAAACCTGAAGTTCTTCACTAGCACACGACTTGAGGTTTATAACCTATCGTGTTGACATATTCGGTGCCCATTCTAGTTAAAGTTGGCTTTGCATATGAGTTCTTAGAGTTCTCAATGTGTTGCACAACAACTTGGAAGCAATGGTAGGCCCTTGAGCTGCCAGGTGGCAAGAAATTAAGATTGAGTTCAATCCATATGGTTTTGGATTTGTCATTATCCGTGTCTTGTGATTATGGTTTTGACAAATTCATATGGGTAGGAACTCATACACCAATAAATCTAAGTGTCATAAGGTTTCTCTCTGATTCATGAAAATGATGGTGAGGAAACACTTCCACTAAGTAGATTTTAGCTAGATAGCAATTGGGATATTTGCATTCTCAAAGTCGTTAGTGGAGCGTGTGTGGTTTACCGGCACACTAACTTGGACTTGTGAGAAGTGGCAAAAAGGTCTAACCATTATGATTACGGCATCCCTCTTCATAATTGTTTAGACACACAAATGTGCTATCTAAGGGAAGGTGTATGTTTTTTGATAAAGTCTTATCAAAACAATCTAGTATCAGAAATCTGAACTTTGGTCAGAAAGTCAATAAAGTATTGATTTCTAGAAGTCGAGCTTTCTGAGTACATGTCAAAGCTAGTGGGAGCATAAGTGTTATGCTAATAATCATCATGTTAGTGGGAGCATGATAATTACGATAAGTATTGCAAGCTAGCAATGTTAATTATAGAAAACAAAAGGTTTCAATTAGGAAAAAGTTGTTTTGCTATAATTAAGGGAGAGGAAATTATACTTCATCTCAAATCTATAATTTTAGATCGTGAGTTTTTAATCATTTAGTCAAGGATATATATGAATTTCATGTTGGAATGGCTCAACATAAGGAAATTCTGTATATGGGTCCATTATTTGCGTTCTTAAATTCGATTATGATTACGGCATCTATTTCCATAATATGAATTATGAGAACTTGGCAAATAGAAATGGAAATGTTATAGCAAAAGACTAGTTTAGTCTTTATGTGAGACATCATGAATCGTGTCCCATATGCTTCGGATATAGGATCGATTACATGTGCTATATTCATCCTTTCTAAAAATTTCCAAATGCCTGGGGCATTAAGAAGGGAAAAGGTTTAGAACTGGATATGACTAAAAGGATTAAACAATTGTCGAGGACAATCTAAGGTTTACCAAAGATTGGTTGCTCAAGGACAGTTAGAAGTATAGTGATAATTCTGGAAGGACCATATTGACATAATCTGTAAGGAGGCAACTCTTGTTCAGAAGTGATAGTCGAAATGGAATCTGGAAATGTTTCAAAGTTAGAATTTTCAATCTGTGTAAGATTAAGGAAACTTAATGCAAGAAGGATGGTTCCAAGGACTTGATCTCCTTTGGAATGCTTTGTAATGATTGTTGTTAAGTCTTTCTGACTTTGTGCATAATCATTACAAGAGGATCGATGCATATAAGTTTAGAATCTAACAGATTTCAGTAAATGACATGAATTTGGAATTCTTGCATTTGCAGTAAGGATTTGGGAGTGTGAAAAGAGAATCATTGAAGTTATGTTCATTTGATCTAGTTCACAAAATAAAGATCATAGACAAACATATTATGCATACTTGGTGTATGGCATGACTAGTGTTTAGAAAACATAGTGTGCATGCTTGGAGCATGGGACAACTATTGTTTTAAATTCAAGAATAATGTTGATAGCTAAAACAGTATACAATGAATAATGTGTAATCATATGGTGATAAATAAAAGGTGTTTTATTTATATTCATAAGTTCTGAGACCATATTGGATTCAATTATTATTGTGTTTCACTTTGCATGTTTTGACTTCCCGAATAAACTAGGTTATTCTTCCGGAATGACTACGTTATTCAAACCATCCACAGTCGGTCATATGTTGGAAGTAGATGTGAATTAAGATTGTCATGGGTTGGCTTGTAGAGGTCTAAGTTGTTGGACAAAGGGCTACAACACTCATGAGTGCTCATAAGTTCTGAGTATTGGATTCAACCCGCGCTCATTGGAATCACTTCATGGATTTTATCACGAGTGATCATGAGACGATAATATCTTATATTCTTCAAACCTAGAGATATGAGTTGTTACTATGAGTTGATAGTACATTGATTACACGAAACGCATTGGTAACTCGATGTTATAAAACGTGTCTTTGTGTACGATTCAACAAGTAGTAGAACAAGCCATATGAGTCGAAGTTTATCCATTCCTTTTACCTTCGGGATGAAAGCGATATCTGTGGGCCCCTCGATGATTTGATGATGACAAATGGAAGTGCTCGGCCGGGCCAGGACTGATTTGATTTGTTCAATTAGTCAGTCGTCATTAATCGGAAATCGGGAAACAACAAATGGACAGAGAGAATGATTATAATCCATGTTTCAGTCCATATGATATCTAGAATGGAGGAATATATGATCCCTTATCTAATGGACAAGTCATTGACAAGATCAGAGTTCATCTACAAGGTCAGAGTTCGACAGAAGCTTTTGAGAGCTACGATTGCTAGTTGGTTCCTGAAGTCATACGCAATAATAGTTTTAGACTTATCCAAGTGGGAGACTGTTGGATTAATGTCTAAGTCCATAACTATAATTGGTAAAACTTGACCCGACCCGGCATGGTCCATTTGGGTTGCATGGCATCATGCACTTGGATAGACTAAAATGAGAGAAATAACACTTAAGGTTTGTTAATATATTATAAGTTCTAATATATTAATAAGGTTATTTAATTAGTATTGATCAAGAATTAATTTGGAATTAATTAAGTGATCAAAAGGAGACTAATTAAATATATGGGTTGATTGTGTAAATCATTCATTCTTATATATGTGGACTTGTGATCCAAGATTCCTTATGTTGGACTAAGTCCATGGGGTGATCCATGGATACTCCATGGAGGTTAAAATCCATGGAGCATAAGGAATGGGTAAAGTCATGAGTTACATGGTGTAACCCTAATAGCCACCATATAAAAGAAACCCATGGCTCAAGAAATCGTGACTAACACTATGTGTGTGTATGAGGGCTACACGATTTCATGAAGTGTTCTAATTTCTCTCTAAGTTATTCCAAGTGCTTATGGTGTTGTGTGAACCATTTGAGGTGTCACACTTGGGGCACTAAGCACTCAAGCTTCATGAAGACAAGCACTATCAAAGAGGTATGTATTCTATCTTGTTATATCCATTATTTTGTATGCTAGATTAGGATAATACCTTAGATGTTCATATTTGCATGTATAATAGAGAAAACATAGATCCAAGGTATTTAGGGTTGCATGTACACTTAGGAATGTTAGAATGCTCATAACCCAACACTCCAAACTGTAGATCTACCCTTCCCAAGCCTACTCCACACGTAAAGTTGCAAACTTTACGTGTAGAGAAGGAGATCTAGGCAAAATATGCCATAAACTAGGGTGTAAGGCCAAGGGGCTTCAAAATCAACTTAATGGCTGATACTTTATGCTTCTCCAGGCCATAACACACTTGGATCTGAAGTAGCAACTCCAGATCCGACTTCTAACTCGAAATAATAACATTATGGCTAAAGAGCCCCAACAACCACACATAGATCTAGGTGCAAAAAGGGTCCAGGAACTAATTTATTACCTCCAAGTGCTTAGAATGAACTCACAATCCCAGATCTATAGCTCCTTCTTGCTCCTCCAAGTTCCTTCTTCCTTTTCCAAGCTTTAAAGCACCTTCCAAGGCTCAACTAGGAGATGTGACGGCTAGGGTTTGATATCCAGGGCTAAAGAGGCAGTAAGGAACCCTAGGAAGAAGATTAAGACATTTATATAGGCTCCAAGTCCCGAATTTAGGGTTTTCCACGCACAGACCAGACTCGCCGAGTCACCTTGGCCGACTCGCCGAGTCGGTCGCTTACACTAGACCCGAATCCCGCTCGGACTCGCCGAGTCGGCCCTTAAATTAGGGCTTTTCTTTCCTTTCATGGCCTTTAAGACTTTGGGTGTTACACTCATGGTTTCCTTTAGGACATGTATGGCTAAGGAAACCCCTTAGCAGTTGTGTCCATCCCGATGATATTCTTTAGGCTAGGTCACTTGTGATAAGTGTTTAGGTACGTAAAGTGAGGATAATGGGAACAGGTAATCAGGGTTATTGTTGATTGATGAACTTTATAAGTTTATTATTACTGTGGGTTGAAAACCCTATATGCTCACCAGGCTCCCAAGCCTGACCCACTCAGATTTTTATGTTACAGGTAGTGGACCCCGAGCATAGTCGGAGGACGACGAGAGATTTTTGCATTATAGGCCAGTGGTTGTAAATAACTGTTGAAAGGTTTATAACATCTTGACATAATCCCTTTAACACACTTGTTCCTTAGCATCACAAGTTGTATAGATCTGCAAAAAAAGAACCAAGAACAAAGCAAGATTTAAGAAAAGAAAATGAAAAGATACTATGCAAGATTCTAAGTGCCTAAACCAAGTGAAAATCCAAAGCATCAACTTCAGCTTTAGCATATTATGCACATTCAGAAAGATGAAACCCCAGACACATACACATGCCATAGGCTATAAGAATGATTGAAGATGAAATTTTGAATAAAGAATATATGTAACCCTAGATGTATATACATACCAAGTCTTTATTTTTTGGTAGCTAAAAGAGTACAAGACTAACCCTTCTTCTCCCACCTTAATCAATGTATATGTGTATTTTTTTTCTAGGTTCTCGACGAACAGATAGAACAATTTTGAAGGTGGCTAAGAAAAATAAAGAGAACATGAACATAAGGCTGAGATAAAGACCAAGCACAATGTTAGAATACTTGACTGAGTTTTACACCTTTAAAAGCCCCATCCATCACAATCAAATAACAATTTCAGCAAACAAAATACCCAAACTGAGGTTTTCTACACGGTGGAGATGGAAGAGTAAAAAAGAAGCCCAAACCTGATCTACTTCTTCTTCAAAATGTGGCCTTAAATAAAAAAAATTTGGAAACCTCCAAAAATCATCAACAATTGAATGAGAAAAGGGAAAATGGGAAGTTTTGGGTTTAAATCTTGAAGAATAGTAACAATTGCTTTTTACCTGAAGACTAAGAGAGATCGGCGGTTCATGGTTTTTCCCATCGGCGGTGACGGTGGTGAAGTGAGTAGATGTGGTGATGGCAGTGAGGGTGTGGCATTAGGTATTTGGGGTGAAAGTTCTGGGTAAAAGCGGTGATGGTAATAGATGGAAGAGATTGTGATTATAACGGTGTATAAGGGCGATGGGTGGCGATTGATGGTGAATCGGTAGTGATGATGGAGGCAGCATGTAAGAGAGAGGGGAAACATGTGAAGGTGATGGTGGTGTGGTGGCAGTGGGCGCATAAAGAAAAGATGGCGGGGTGTGTTGAAGACTTGAATGAGGGACGCTAAAGTTTTCTAAATTCTACCACGGGAAGTTAGGAGATAAAGGTCGACGGCTAGGGTTTAGAGTGACCCATGCCAGATTAATGTGAAGAGGGAGTGATGGGGAGCTTCTATACGATTGTCTATTTATATGAACAATGAACAAAACTAGCGGGATATTGGGAAATGATGGGATAAGAGACTGAACCAGGTCAAAACAATAAAGCATTTATAATAGGGTCGATAACAGCTTTCTTGACTTTGTAAAAATGTTGATGGATATTTCTTAATGCATAAAATGATTGTAAATATGTAGTAAAGATTTTTACATCTTAAAATTCGACATTTGAGGCAATATATATATATATATATATATATATATATATATATATATATATATATATATATATATATATATATATATATATATATGTTCAATAACCTAATATGTGGTATTGATTTTTTCTGAGATGACTTCAT
This sequence comes from Lactuca saligna, assembly GCF_052625555.1. Taxonomy (NCBI): domain Eukaryota; kingdom Viridiplantae; phylum Streptophyta; class Magnoliopsida; order Asterales; family Asteraceae; genus Lactuca; species Lactuca saligna. The sequence goes on from NC_136418.1 coordinate 139,335,695, forward strand.
CTAGTTTCATTTGTAAAGTATGTAATCCAGAGGATTAATATGAGCGAATTTATGAGAAAAAATCAACCTGTGTTTTCTGATAATAAGGAGACCCATACAAGATCCAACTGCTTCCGTTTGGGAAGAGGATGAATCAGATGCCTCCAATTTAAAGCAACATAGTTGTAAAACATATGAAAATGAATATAATTAAAACTACTGATAACATTTTTCAAATGTCAACCGGTTCAAGAATCTGTTTAAACCAAAATAAGACATTCGTTTATGGAAAATTGTTAGTGAATTAGAGACATCTGCTCTATTTTTGGAAAACACTTTCGTTTAGGGAACTTTTTATTGGGAATAAGAGAGAAGGGATATCGATGATGGTAGAAACGTGGTAGGAAGGAATAAAATTAGAGTACAAGGCCTTTACCTAGTTCGATCACTAAATCTTCTATTTTAATTAGTAAGATAGGTCGAATCAATGTTGACACAAAGCATAAGAGTCGTCAAAAGAGAAAGGCAGAATGATGATTCATCTTCTAATCAAGTCGTAATTACTAATATACACGTATTTAAGCGTACAACTCACTGAAGCAGTGTCCTATTCATAAGCTTCAAACTTGTTAAATAATTAAATTTTACACAAGGAAGGGTGTAAAAGATACAAAATCAATAAACCAATTTTAACATATACGAACTTTGCGACCAAAAATAAATTACGATTGGGAAAGAAAAGCAACTGTAACGTCAGCTATCCTGGATGCCCGTCTCGAGTCGTATAGAGATGAAGTAGGGAAAATGAGGTAGAAAAATGATTGTTATTTAATTACCATCTACAAAATCATAGAATAGAAAATGCAATCAAGAAACATTGTCAATAAATTCAATGTACGATTTTGTAAATCCTAAAAGATCAAGATTAAAGACCTAAAAAATATAAAATTGAGTTCTAAAATAGATTTGATTACAATAGATCTGACAGAAGAAAAGTGAGGGGTTGAGGGGCGTCGAAAAGCACTTAATCGAACCAAAAAACAACAATATCTTACGTCTATTATTGTCTCACCTATGTGTAAGATCCGTGCCTCGAAGAGGTGACTCACCCACAATAAAGGAGTGGTGGCAGCAAAAGGGGGATGGAAGAATGGTGATAAGTAGCTTTGGGAGAATCACCTAAGGAAAACCCAACGTGAAATCTCCTGTCTCAGCATGAGGTCAGCTTGGTGACACAGTTAGGCACCTCGGTGAGGCAGGCAACCAAGCTTCACTATCATATACGTTGAAAGAGGTTGCCCAACATCCAATGGTGAGGCTATGCATAAGTAAGGTTGTTCTAATGACCCACCTAATTTTTCTAATTTATATAAAAATTTTATTGAAAAATTTTGTGATTTACCTTACAAAAAATTTAGGACCCATTTTACCAATAAAATCTTTGAATTTGTATAGAAAATTTTCTATTAAAAAATTAGTGAACCATATGATTTTCTATTCAACACTCGCCACTACCGACACCATTCGGATTGGGGGAGGAAACAACTTATCGACGTGAACACAAACACAAGTCTTGAACATATATATATATATATATATATATATATATATATATATATATATATATATATATATATATATATAATGTTAATCACAAATATTGTATGAATGTGTGACCAAATTCTGACCATCAGATTAAAAGAATTAACCATTATGGTTTTAAGGTACATGTTGTTAACATGTGATAGCATGTACTAAATAATTACGTGCTAATTAATCACAAATGCAAATATGATATTTTATTAGGAGAGAGAAATCAAAATGACCTACATTTTAGGCAATTAATTCAATTTAATAAATAAAAATCAATTCAAATTTCAGATTTTATGAAATATGTTCAAACTAAATTTGATTTTTTGATAAACGAATTTATTGAACACGTTCTAGTTGATTCTCATATATTTTGTTTTCATTCTTAGTTCTTAAATAATACGACGTCATTTAAAAGTTCTTTTGATATTAACATTCTTAAAGAATACAAATTCATATAAGTTAATCATCCAATTGGTTCTCATATATTTAGTTTTCATTCTTAAATAATATGATTTCATATAAAAGATCTTTTTTATAATTAACATTCTTAAAAAATACGAAGTCATATATAAGTTAATCATATTAAGATTGTACTATATTATTTTAAGAATTGATAATCTTTTAATCATAAATTCAAACCACTAGTTATTATAAGCATTCTTAAAGAATATTTGGTATATGTGTAAATAAGAATGAAATTATTGAAAGAATCAAGTTTTATTTTTTAAAATTTATCATTTTCACAATGTTTGACATATTTATATAAAAAAATTAGAATACTATATATATATATATATATATATATATATATATATATATATATATATATATATATATATATATATATATATATATATATATAACATTCTTGTCATAGGCATTCTTGATCTTCTATAGTACATTATTTTGTATTATGTTCTTTAAGAATAAGTTTTAATTCTATGTTCTATTCTCCAATAATTAGTTTCATTTGTTTTATCAATTCTTCAAGAATCCCTGGACAAAATTTGCAACCTGCGATTCATAAAAAGAAAATACAATGACTTTGTATTTATTTTAGAATTATTATAACGAATCCTATCCGAAGAAATTTTGGAAATGATTGACATGTTCAAAAGGAAATCTGGTACATTCTAAATAATATATTTAATCAATAGCAAATAAATATATCATATGCAAAAGACAAAATTACAAAAATGGTCCCTGTGGTTTACCAAAAATCACAAAGTTAATCCCTGCAATTTTTTTGATGCAAATGGTCCTTATGGTTTGCAAAACATGCAAATATGACTTTTTTATTAACTCCGTTAGTATTCAGCCGTTAGGGTAAAGGCATTTTTGTCTTTTCAGGTATAAAGGATCTAAATTCATAATATATGGTAAACCACATGGACCATTTTTGAAAATTGTTTTAAAAGAAACTATATATGTGGCTGAAGGATGGGGGAGGTATCGAACATGAGACCTCCACCTATTAAATGGTCATAGCCCTAACCAGTTAGACTGTATGTATTTTTGGTTTAGGTTTTCCAAATACTAATTCATATAATAAGTAGAACGTTAAAACATAAGCAATAAATAAATTACAAAACACATTTTTTTACGTATTGTTTTTAATAAAACAAAATATATTCTCGTATTATAAAAAAATTACAAACAATTTGTATGCATTTTTATGAATTTATTTTACATAAAAACATATTTTTTGTCTTTCGTAATATATATATATATATATATATATATATATATATATATATATATATATATATATATATATATATATATATATATAAAATACGTTTTCGTAAATATATACATTTTTTATGTCTCTAAAAAATACATTTTCGTATATAAAAAAGTATTTCGTAAAGTATATTTTTTTATATCTTTGAAAAATACCTTTTTATATAACGAATACGTTTTGGTAAAATATATTTGTTTGTGTTTTTGAAATAATAATAATTAACACTACTTATGACATAAAAAATATATATAAATTTTTTTGGATCGATAGTTCTAAAACCGGTGTTAATTATTATTATTATTATTATTATTATTATTATTATTATTATTATTATACGAAATATATATATTTTACAAAATACA